>NW_026441825.1:0-266000 GCF_025612915.1 Magallana angulata
GCATATAATAAAAGTATATGACCTAAACTAATTGAAAGTGCTGTTAGAACCCTGTGCTTTGCTGATGTAAAAAAAAAAAATACAAAGTATTTTCAATGTAATTAAACAAGTCGGAGGGGTTTCAGAAAAATAATGACACTACATTTATGTATTTATTTTATGCGATTAACAATAGGATTCTAGCAGTAATATTAATAATCATGAACTTATCGCCGATCAAATCATTGTATCATACATACAAATGAACTTCGGGGTAGTGTTACACTTTCTGATATTTTGTTAAGGTAAAAAGGTTATCTATTTTTAACAGTCACGTGATACCATGGCTTCAAAGATCGACTCGATTCCAAAGTAGAAAAATAACATCATGGCGAACACGTTCACTTGATATCAATATTTAGCACTGATTTTATGAATATAAAAAGAATTTAATTTGATCATAATATCGACAGTCAATCAACTCAGACTTGTCTTAACCTACATGCGTACTCTAAAATAGATGTTAACCTCGAGAGAGGCGGAACAACCATGGTCGTGGATGCCCTTGGGGTGTGTTAATCGAAATCAGGGAATCCAATCTCAATAATCTCATTCTCTAAGATGACATGTTCCTACGTAACGACGTTTTGCAGAAAAATGAAGTACAATTGCACTATTTCAAAGGAAAATTCCACGTCGGTGCTAGACAGACCAAAAAGCCCATGTTTAAATGAAATTCTTCCTCAGGGCAAGATTTCTCGGTACGTCGCGTGCGTTTACTTCCATTTTCAGTGGGTTGTATAAATGTGAAATAACTGGCAAGATGTCTGACTTTTTTTTAGCCCATAGATGAATTTCCTGTAGGGTTAATTCCTTCAAGGCCATTCAACAATTCCAGAACGTGGGGCAAGCTGTGAACCTCACGCAGAAGGAGCATATTTTTCGTCAGGGCCAGCTTTTAGCAACTGCGACGCCTGCGATCGAAACATTGATTCCGGAGGCGTTTGTAAGACATGTTGGAAAGAAGGTTTTTTCCGAAGTACCCCCACACATCAAGAGGTAACTCGACGATATCCAGGTTAAATATTCCACCTGACGTGTGTGAAAAGGCTGTGCAACTCATAGCACAATATTCGGAAAATCGCTGTTACACTACTGGCTCAGAAAAATCCTGTCTGTCATTTATGCACTTTTTCTTTAAAGGAAATACTATTTTAATGGTTATGTTTCTAAATTTAAAACTGAGTGGGGGGGGGGGGTATTTTGGTATTTTTTTTAATCATTACAAAATAATTTGTTAAAGACCGCTTCAGAATGTTTGCCGTTTTGTTTTCTACTTAATCATTTAATAAATCCGCTTTCAGTCGACAAAGGTGAATGAGCTAAAGAGGACATTGTATACATGCATACAGTGTGCATTTTTGACAAATAACAAATTTACCATCCTGACACTCATATCCCTGCCATCCGGGGTTACACCCAGTATCACAAGAACCATTGAATCTGTTACAACCATTACACGTGTCGTTACATTCGTGAATACAGTCTGGTCCAAAGAATCCGTGTGGGCAAGCTGAAAGTAATATATAACGTATAAATTATTAATTACATCTGTCACCACATTCCTGTCCAAAGAATCCGTAAGGGCAAGCTAAAGATAATACATAAAGTATGAATAAAAAGCTAGATACGTGTAAAATGGTTGCTTGCCATTTCGTCAACTAAAATGTAAGTTAAAGTTGTTGTTTTGTTCTTTCTTAAAATATATTATATTTCCACTCACATGTGTTACATGTTTCGCCGTCATAACCAGTTTCGCACCCAGTTAAGCATGACCCGTTCGTGTGGAAGCACTGATTTAGGTCACTGCAGTATCCACATTCTTGTTGACACTCAGCACCATAATATCCTCGACCACACACTATTGGAAATATACAATGTTTACTTCCACATTATAAGTTGATCAATATTATGGAACAGTAACTGAAAAGTATGCAAACCCACATCACTAAACACTTTTCCCAGAAAAATCTTAAAAATGCATGGTGTTAACTTAATAGTAAACTAATACCAAAAACAAAAATCTATAACGCAAGATAACGTCTAAAAGTTTCCGTTATGAATGATAACACAAAAGGGTTGTTGTAAGCTCGTTTTTTTTGGGGGGGGTCATTAATCAAACGCGTTGCCGACAGATCTGTTTTTTTTATTACAAAAGTTCCTAAAACTTAAGAAACTAGGCGCACATTATCCCTATGCATATTTCGTTATCTAAAATACATGTAATATCCTAATAGCTATATTGTCTTAAATTGACAATTATCTTCATTGTTCTCTTCTTGCTTTGTGCCTGTTTGTTTTATACATTATCAGTTTGTTTGATTTGAAGGTATTGTATTTTTTAATCGTCTTCCCGTACAAATCAGTTTGTTTCTATGTTGGCTTTTTTGAAAGTCACAAGTTTTGTTATTGTCCTAACATTGAAAATTGGTAACAGACCTGTGCTTGGAATAAAAAATGATCGTTAAGTATCAAGATTGTTAATTTGTTTTTTTTATCCAACGAACAGTAAATAGTTGCACAAAAAGAAACGTCACTAGTCCATTGGTGGCGTTAGGATATAAATCATAGGAACATATACAATCTGGTATAGCTTGGTTTACAGTAATGGTGGTGTTCGTTTATCTATAAACAGATGAAGTTTTTCCGTAACAGGTAAAATTAAAGCAATATAAAAACCGTGCACATTGTAAATCAGTTACACTAAGACCATACTGTAGTATCCATGTATATTCCAAATGTTTAAAAATGTGCAACTGAACATGCATTACCTGATTTACACAGGTAACCTTGATACCCAGGCTTGCAGCCCTGACAGGTGCCCGTTTCTAAGTGACAGTAGCAATTGGTATCTGGACATGCGTTAGAACAGTTCGGCCCGTAAAACCCTCCAGGACATCCTATAAAGATTAAAAAAAAACAGCCAGCATTTAAAACAATTGTATTGGTTTCTTATTCTTTTTAAAAACATTTAATTAAAAGAGTATATATATATCATGCCGCTAAATAGTATCTCAGGTACATCAAAATCACTGTTGACAATGTACATTGATAAAGTATCAAAACACAAATGATTACCAGTTTTTGTTTAAAAAAAAAAAGAGGGGATAAAAAAACTATTCCCCACGTATTTTGATTGATTATTAGTTCATATATAAGATTTATGTCTGCAACGTATATCTCTACCCCCCCCCCATCACCCCCCCCCCCCCCAGCCATTGTCTTTGATATGTTAAGCTTTAAAAGAAAATATATCAATTCATTATGTTGATTTACAATTCCATTTCACTCGATTCCCAATCCTATGAGTAATGACTTCATAATCTTGTATTATATTCAGCGCCGTCTAATGGCTGTTTTAGGGGTTTTTTCAATTGTCTGACGTTATCACCATAGTCCCATTCTCCGACAATCATCAGCTCGGCTATGCCAATGTTTCCAGGTCTCCGAATGTGGTTCCTCATTGGACCGCGCGTACTGCGCCTGATTACTGGTTTACTGCGTAAGTACTCCTTTTTAGTGATCTTAGACTCACCTTTAAAGAATGACATCAGCGAAGCTGGCCTCTTGTATCACACATTAGCGCATTATGCTTCCATTTGTGTCTTAAGCGGGAACAAGAGGGCGCAACTCTTGGTTTATCAAATACAAGTCATGTTGATTGGTTTCTTAACTACTGATGATACAGGGGATTTGATAAAAGCGCATGCATGTGTTCGTATCAGTACTACGACAATCCTGCATTCTATTGCAAAATACAATTGAGTTTAATTACGCCCTCATATTAGACGTAATCTTAGACTCTTATCATTACAACGCAAGTGTCACTGGACGCAGTATTGCTGCTCCAAAACAGCATTGATATTATATTGAAATATGTACACCAACAACATCAGCTTTCAAGGTTGAATTCAAGGAATAAGGAACACTCACCATACACCTCCACTTCACAGAGGTTACTGTTAACATCTGTAGAGTACCCTCTAGGGTAGGTAACTCCTGGTCGTCTCTCGTTGTAGTAGATAACGTACTGTCCATGTACAGGACAGGTGGTGGTGAAGACAGCAGGTATGGTGAGTGCTGTAAAGTTATCGTCCTTGTAACACAGTGTTCCCTGTAGTCTGTCTGTTGTGTTGGAGACGTACACCGAGAATCCAAGGAAGTTATTTGATACACCAGTATAAAAGTCTACAAAAGGAATCACGATCAAAGATGAACTGATGAAAGGAGCTGGATTAATTGAACAATATCCTATTTGCTATTAGGAGTCGTTATTTAAAAAAAAGGATGAAACACGCTCTGTAAATAATACTAAAAATATTATTGTAACTAGACTCTTGTTGCAAAAGCAACAAAAAGGTCTTCCGTTTTGATATACATGAATCAATTTTACCGTAGACATTGCTTCTCTTACACAGAGAAAATAGTTAATATGATAAGTATTGTAAATGATATATCCAGACGTTACTTCCACGTAAAACAACGAGATTGAAAAAGAAATCAATTTTTGAAGTACTCTCTGTGACGACCGGAAGTAATTCCGAACTAACAAAAGAGGTTACAAAGTTTGGTTGTTAAAAATATGATTTATTTGAATCCTTTCGGTGAAAACCGGAAGTGGCAGTTGACAAAATAAAACCCACTCAACATATCATCAATCAAATGTCTATCATTCATGAAAGCTTTGTGTCTCATTCACTTACAGTGACAAAAATCTTGCGGGCATCAAATTTGTAAAAGGGAAAGCTACATAGAGATATTTGAGATATCTCACCGGAAGGAACAGTTATTTGAAAATTTAACATTATAAAGATGACGCATCTAAGATTGTATACTGATATATTCATTTCATGTAAAAGAAATAAAGAAAAAACATTATTTGTAGTGCTTCCGGTGACAACCGGAAGTTACCCAGAACAAAATAAAATAGTTTTAAAAAATGTACATATATAGGTCTATCATCCCACAAAGTTTAATTGTTCAAGTCGACATCGTTTATGAGATCTCGTCGAAATAAGGTTTTTTGTCTCGGGACAGGAAACGGACAAACGGAAGTGTTCAATGTAAATTGTTTTAAATATTTCTTGTATACTTGTCTTTTGTACATTATTTTCATCGAGCTCACTACAAATATCAAAGAAAAACAGTTAAACTGATAAAAAAATTCGATTTGTTTGAACTCCTCTTGTGTGGACCGGAAGTGACGGAAGACAAAATGAAACCGGTTAAACATATCTTCAATAAAATGTCTATCATCCATGAACGTTTTCCGCTTTGATCACTTATAGTTCTGAGAACTTGTTTGTACAAAATGTGTTTCAAAAAAGCTACCTGAGATATTTGAGATATCTCACCGGAAGTAGAATTTTTGTTGTTGATATAACATTGCATTGATAACGTATGTATAGATTTATACTTATATATCTATTTTATGGCAAAAGAATTTAATGCGTAAAAATAGTTATTTTTGAAGAGCTTCCGGTGACGACCGGAAGTTACGCCGAACAAAACAGAATAGTATAAACATATGTACATACATAGGTCTATCATCCCACAAAGTTTTATTGTTCAAGTTGTCACCGTTTTTGAGATCTTATCGAAATAAGGTTTTTTGTCTCGGGACAGGAAACGGACAAACGGAAGTGCTTAATGTAAATTTTATTAGTTATTTTTTGTATACTTGCCCTTTGCATTTTATTGTTCATCAAGCACACTACAGATATCAAAGAGAAAAAGTTAAACTGATTAACAGCTTGATTTGTTTGAACTCTTCCTGCGTGGACCGGAAGTGACGGAAGACAAAATGAAACCGGTTAAACACATCCTCAATCAAATGTCTATCATCCATAAAAGTCTTGTGCTTTGATCTCTTATAGTCACTGATATCTCGTTTGTACAAAATGTGTATCAAAAAAGCTACCTGAGATATTTGAGATATCTCACCGGAAGTGGAATTTTGTTGTTGAAATAACATCGCAAAGATTACTTTTGTGTAGATTTATGCTTAAATATTTATTCTATTGAAAAGGAATTTAATGCGTAAAAGTTGTTAATTTTGAAGTACTTCCGGTGACGACCGGAAGTTACGACGAACAAAACAAAATAGTTTAAACACATCTACAACTATAGGTCTATCATCCCACAAAGTTTAGATGTTTAAGTCTCTACCATTTTTGAGATCTCGAATGTACAAGCTTTTTCAACGCGGGACAGGAAACGGACGACCGGAAATGATTTTTGACAAAATGAAAAAAACGCCTCGAGATATTAACACTTTCTATTAGTCCTGAAAATTTCAAGAAAATCTAATCAGCCATCTCTGAGAAATTTTGTGGACAAAAAAAGGGGAAAAAAAAAATAATAATAACTAGAGCAAAGCTCGTTGCAAAGCAACGAGTGGGTCTTCCGTTAATGTCGGATGTAAAGCTGGAAGTTCCTGTAAGAAGCAGAGCTGCTAAACCAATAACAAGAGTAACTAAAATAAAAAGATGAAAACAATCGAATTATTCCTGGTACGACTTAACAAAATCCGAATCATTTTAAGTACGACATAACAAAAACCTTTCTGATTTCAAGAACGACTAAACAAAAAAAATCCGAATGTGTTTAAGTACGACTGAGCAATTATTTTTGGTACGAGTTAACTTCACTTTAAACAAAACGCTATTTTTTAAACCAAGGACGCGGAATCAAAATTTCCGGAAAAATCAATTTTTAAACCCCGATATCTCTGTAATGCATCGTCCGATTTAAAAACGGATTTCAGTTTTGAACTCAGCATGAAAAATACTGTAAGATACGTACGTAAAATTTTTAAAATTGAAAAACATGAAAATTCAAAAAAATTGGTTTTGCTTCCGGTTTCGACCGGAAGTGTCAGAATTGAGTCTCCAGCCTTATGTCATAAGTAAAACGATAGTTCTACCTTCTCTGTAAATCTCATAGCTTTATCTTAAATCAAAAATGAGAAAAACTCCGGACAAAATCACTTTTTAAAACGTGAAAAACGTCAATATCTGACGAAATTCATGACGTCATCAAATAATTTTTTCATATCATAGAGATCTTTTAGATACACATTACACCTGTAAATTTCAAAACAATCGATGCAAGCGTTTTTGAAATATTTGAGTTGGAAAAAAAATAAAAAGAATAATAATAATAAGAATAAGAAAAAAAAGAAACCGTAGAAAAACAAAAGGGTCTTCCGTTGAAAACGGAAGACCCTAATAAAAAACCTTACAATCACTATAAGGTCTTCCGTTGGAAACGGAAGACCTTAATAAAACCCTTTTGGAGTTGTGCGTAGGTAGTAAAAAAAAAGGATAAGCAGTGGAATAAACAAAACGGTTGCATGTATTTAGTCTTTGATATGTGCATTGTCATTATATTCATGTCTTTCCGATCGCCCTAGCATGTATTTCTTTGTGTTAAAGTGATATTTTTATATATGCTCAACATTTATTGTAGAAAACTTTCTACATGTATAACACCCCGTGAATTCGTAAAACCTGTTACATGGTTTGTTTTTTTCAATGATAACCTACAAAGATCCGAAATAACGTAGGAGATTGAAATTTGTGTTTTAAATTATTATCATTCATTATCCCATTTATGCCTATTTCACAAATAAGTAGAGAATAATCAAAATAATAATTTATAGATAAAATAATAATTACTTTTATTGGGCGGTGAATGTCACAATCTACAAATAACGTAATAATTCACCAAGATAAAACCCCGGTGAAACCCAGGAAAACGTGCTTTGGATTTCCCCCTCCCTCTATGTGACTGTGGCGTGAATAGACCTCGATCTGTTAAGAGTGAGTGCCACATAAAGAATAACATCGAGTCCCGACTAGGGACCTAACTCTTTCTTGCATCCAATAGTATAACACAACTAACAAGGGATGATCAGAGAAAAACCACAAAACCGCCCTAGATATCCACCGGAACTACATATAGCTCTCTCTCTCTCCATGCGTCCTCGCATTTTACTTGCAGACGTCGTGCATGTAGCATGAGCTATGTAACTGACCTGGGATGAATATATAATTATATAAATGCTAAAACTATAAAACCTCGGTAATGTTATGACAGACATAAAGTCTAATAATACAATTTTGTGTGTACGTTAAATATCTCAAAAAGTACACATAACACGTGGATTTAGGTTGTCAGATTGCACAAAAGAAAAGCATATGTTTCCTGCAGATTATCCCTTATATTTCATTCATACATATATTTTCGTTTTTAATTGTTTCATTAAAAGCAAATTTCTTACATTATACGTAAATGTCACGAAGAATCAGATTTTCCCATAAAATCAAATGAGAAGTATCGTACTATATTTTTACAGTGTTAACATATTTCTGAAACTCTTAGAATTCTTTAGTTACGTGTATGTGTTTTTAAATACATTAAAGTATTTTAACAGTCGGTTGCTACGTAGAATAAAAATAAATGACTAATGTGGTGTTTTTAAAGTTTTAATGCGGGTGCAAAAGGAGTATTCTTACGAAATTTCAGAATCAACTTGTGTTCTATATTTCTTTCGATAAGTGATACGAAAATAAGAAATTATTGGTATTAAAACAAACATGGAAAATGAAGGAGGTACAGTGTATAAACAATGCACGGCATTATCGAAAAATCAATAAACTTGCATAATAACTATTTCAAACATCACATCAAGCACAATAGGCTAATTCTTTAATATAATAATCAGTGGAAATAAATATAATTTCAATCTTGAACTGTTATCTGAAGGTAAAGATAAAAGAATAAAATGTGACTATACTCTGTAGATCATTCTCCGTCCTGAAGTAAATGGTGATGTGGTGGATGCTGTGGATGGTGGTCAGGTTCACCCACCAGGTGGCGGTTTGTTTCGTATATGATCCAGCACATTGACCTCCATTCCGTCTCAGGTCTGATTTACATCCGTCTACAGCGTTACTGGCGTCACGTCTGTCACTTGGTACAGGGTACTGTAGGTATGCTGGTTTGTTGAGGGCGACATTAACTGTGAAGATAATCACACAGTGAACTCAGAGTGTATTTCTCGGGATTTATAATCGAACCCATGGTGCTATTGTAACTATATACATAATTAATGTTATACATAATAAAGTTTAACTATGACTTTGAGAAATATATTAACATACATAGTAATATAAATATATACTAACGGCAATCAGGAATGTATATATTTTGGTAGTAAATTCCACCTGATTTTAGAAATTCAGTCTTTAGATTGAACTGTTTTTTTTTTTTTTTTTTTTTTACATAATTTGAATTTTAACTCCTTTTTGGTCCGTTCATTCATCCTGTTGGACTGCATGCTTTTTGTGAAGTAGTACTAGACACAAACAAAACAACTGAACTTTACATAGCAACAAGTCTAAAAAATCCCGAATTAAGAATGAACGTTTCCTACTTTCCTACTTTAAATTCTGATGTATCGTGCCAAGATAACTGTAGGCAGCGGCAAGATGAAGGCCACACTGCATTATAAATGACCCGATCACCGAGATGTAAATGCCATCAACTGTATCTGTTGATATACCGGTATATACATAAAGGAGAGTAGAAGACAGACTTTCAATACATCCTAGATCCCGCCATTCATCTGACGCGCAACATGGAACCACTTTATCCTCGATTCATATTATGTTTAATTTGTTTATATTTTTAAATGGCATAGGCGGATCCAGCAATTTTGGAAAGGGGAGGGGGTTCCAATTGATGAATATTGATTATATAATATCTAGCCTTAATTTACAAGTCTATACACGCTTTCAATAAATCGTGCCCTCTAGCGGAAAGGTTATCTACCTTACTTAGCGATGACGTCAAACGAGGATAAACGTAATTACGAACGTGTTAAAGGAAGTATTCATATCTACTCACAGGCTGGTATTTTTTCTTTTGTTTGTACTCGTATATCGGAGAAAATTATGCTTTACTGAAAATATCCTTTCCTTTGTGAAACTATCACAATTATGAAGATGTTGACCCTTCACCAGTTGTGGTATGATAGACTAAATTTAGCTGTCGATATCACGTGATAGATTGATATTCACGAGGAGGCATTACTTTCCTGGCAGGAAAATAAATATTTTGTATTGTTTAATATTTGATATATTTGTTACGTAATCGAATTGAGCATTATAATTAACAGCATAAAGGTAACTTTTATTAGTAATCAAACACATACATGTTCCCCTTTATTCAAAATTGACGCAAATTATAGCGTGTATAGCTTAAATGTTATCTATTATTGTTTGATAAAATACACTGAATATATCCACTTTTAATATTACTTTTCGTCTAAAGATTTGATGGTTAGAAAAAAGATCAGCTTAATTGACATGGATTAATCTTAAGACGGTAATAAGCAGTTGTATTGCCTTAAACATATCATTTGCACAATGCATGTAAATCCAAGTAAACATGACTGTATGATACTATTAGAGTTTTAGCTCATGGATAATCTTTAAGATTATTTTACTATCGATACCGTATATTTTTTCCTCCTCATATACTCAGTAATCAGTACAAATGTACACAATATATGTATTCTTCAAGTAAGATGCTAGTAAAAGTTGGTTTGACTAATTCAGTACAGATTATATACATGTACAAAATCTCCATTACCATTTTGACACTCATATCCCTGCCATCCGGGGTTACACCCAGTATCACAGGAACCATTGAATCTGTTACAACCATCACAGGTGTCCTTACATCTGTCAGCACAATCTTGTCCAAAAAGTCCGTAAGGGCAAGCTACAATAAACACAAGGATTATGAAGCAAACACGTCCATAGAATCCGACTCTGGCATTCTGTCATTGAATGATAGAAATATTGGCGACTAACAGATGATTGGAGGAGACGACATTACTATTCGGTCCCCTCCAGTCAGTTAACTTTTATCATATTATTTTTAGAAGGTAAATGCACATCTCAACAACATTATATGAAAGGTGTATTGATGTATGTAATATCTAAATCTGATAAATCAATAATTCTGAATTATATCAAGGAAGTTCAAATTAATTTGTCTTCCGGAATTAAATTATGTTTTGCATAAAATGATCCTCAAACATGTTTTATAGAGAGCGGGTTGAGTCTGAAGTCCATACCTTGTTGAGTGTTATTACTTACGTGTTTTACACAAGTCCCCGTGGTAACCAACATCACATCCAGTCAAACATGTTCCGTTAATATTGGAACACTGGTTGACGTCACGACAGTGTCCGCATGTTTCACTGCAGTTATCACCAAATGATTCCTTGTCACATACTGGTGAGAAAAACAAGAGGCCCAGGGGCCACATCGCTCACCTGAGCAACCATTGTCTTAATTCTGATCAAATTAGCATTACAGTATCAAAATAGCTTGACAACTCAGTACAGTAGATCTTGCTAAAAAAAGAAATTGAAAATCTGCCAATTTTTAACCATCTCTTTTTTTTTGGTAAATACCAAGCCCTTTTTGTTGTTGTACTTGTTAGAAGATTTTTTTCTATTCCTATATCCCCCCTGCCACCCCCCCCCCATTTCGTGGTACAACTTTTCTCTAGGGAATCATGGTTTCATCAAACTTAAATCTGCACACTTAGAGTTTTGGACCGAAAACCTTTCCAGAATATTTTTAAAAGATTTCTCTATATATTCCTAGGTAAAAATTCAAACCGTCATCACGGCCCCGCCTATCACTAGGGACTGTGATTTTGCAAACTTGAATTTAGATTTTCTCTATATATTCCTACGTAAAAATTCATCCCCCATTGTGGCCTCACCATACCTCAAGGGACCATGATTTGAAAAAACTAGAATCTAAATTATCTGAGGATGGTTACACGCCAATTCGAGCTTTCTAGCCCAAATAGTTTTTAAAAGAATTTGATTTAAAGATGTTCTCTATATATTCCTGTATAAAAATTTATCCCCAAATTGTGGCCCCACCCTACACCCGGGGACCATGACTTGAACAAACTTAAATCTACACTATCTGAGGATGCTTCCACTCAAATTTGAGCTTTCCTGGCCTAATAATTTTTGAGAAGAAGATTTTTAAAGATTGTCTCTATATATTCCTATGTAAAACTTGATACCCCTATTGTGGCCCAACCCTACCCCTGGAGACCATGATTTGAGCAAACCTGAATCTACACTACCTGAGAATGCTTTCATTTTAACTGAAGCTTTTCTGGCATAATAGTTTTTGAGAAATGGATATTTAAAGATTTTCTCTATATATTAATATGCAAAACTTGATCCCCCCATTGTGGCCCCACATTACCCCAGGTTACCATGATTTTAACAAACTTGAATCTACACTCTCTGAGGATGCTTCCACTCAAATTTTAGCTTTTCTGGCATACTAGATTTTGAGAAGAAGATTTTTTTTAAATGTTCTCGATATATTCCTATGTAAAAGATGATCCCCGAATTGTGGCCCCACATTAACCCTGGAGACCATGATTTGAACAAACTTGAATCTACACTACCTGAAGATGCTTCCACTCAAATTTGAGCTTTTCAAGCCTAATAGTTTTTTAGAAGAATTTATTTAAAGATGATCTCTATATATTATTATATAAAACTTGATCCCCAAGTTATGGCCCCACCCTACCCCTAGGTTACCATGATTTTAAAAACCTTGAACTTACACTACCTAAATATGCTTCCATTTTATTTGAGCTTTTCAAGCTAAATAGTTTTTGAGAAGAAGATATTTAAAGATTTTCTCCATATATTACTGTGTAAAACATGATCCCCCATATGTTGCCCCATTCTACCCCCGGGGACCATGATTTAAACAAACTTGAATCTCCTCTATCTGAGGATGCTTCCACTCGAATTAAAGCTTTGCTGGCCTAATAGTTTTTGAGAAGAAGATTTTTAAATATTATCTCTATATATTATATACTTTTGTGAAATCCGGTAATATGATTGGTCAATACGAAGTCATTATTTTTTTATAATGACCGCTGAAAGCGAATATTGACTCGCACGAGCTGTCTCGTTTTCACTTTCGCTTCAGTCAAATATGGCGTCGAATACGAAAGCTCGAAGGTTTGCGAGTTTCAGTGAGGAAGATTTGAAAGAAATAGTAAACAACTCTGAGGCCGAGAATACCAAAAAATTAACAAGGATAGCTGTAAACGTTTTTCGGGAATATTTATTTTCTAAGCAAATCGGTGCAGAATTCGAAGGCCTATCGTGTGATGAACGGGATCATCTGCTGGGGAGATTTTATGTTGAACTTCAAAATAACAAAGGGGAGATGCACACAAAAACCACTCTCTTATCATATCGTCAGGGTATACAGAGATTTTTGCAATCTATTCGACCAGACGTTGACATTATCAAGGGTCCATTATTCCGAGAGTCAAACAAATTTTTCAAAGGTAGGACTTCCGATTTCATTTAATTAATACTATCAGCTCATATTAACTTCCCGAATTATCTAGTCATTGAGCATACTCGTTTCAATATTTGATTATGAGGTATATTTAGAGGGTTTAAAACTGTATTTATTTCTTGACAACAAATATAGGGATGACAATGGAGTTGAAGAGGCAGGGGCAGGCTAACATTGACCATCACCCTCCAATATCTGATGCTGACTTGATAAAAATGTACGACTACCTTTCAAGCTCTGACTCGGCCCAGGTGTTACAACACAAGGTAAGTTTTAAAACTGATAACAGCAAATGGTCATATTATAGATCACAAGCATTTATCCCAAGATATTTTGGATTCACATTTGGCTTAATTGCTTGATATTTATAAATACCTCAGGATTCAAATGATGTTCATTCAAAAGTATGAAAAATTTCCAAGATTTCCCAGTCAAAACGCCCCTTTTAGCTTATCAGGTTTCAATACAATGCTAAAAAATGTGATGTCTACGGAGATTTTGTATTGCAGCAAGCCCGGATGATAACGTTGAAATATTGCGCGATGTATTCCGAGTGTATTCCGAATGGAGAAAAGATGTAAAAATTCACCATTATAAATCTCCGTAAGGAATCTGTTTTCGTTCCTGTGAATTTTTCCGAGTGAAAGATGATAATGTATCAATGAAATTATCTTGGAAAATATCCCTTTCAACTATTTCAATTGCACTTCTTTCACAGGTAAGTATATTTTTATAAAAAATCGTCCAGATGTGCTGCATAAATATCTTGGGACAGACTATAGATACTTTTTTATGATAGGTCTTTGTGGACATCATGATGCACGTTGGCAGAAGGGGCCGTGAAAATTTAAGAACTCTTCGAAGAACAGACTTTTCTGTTAGTACTGACGGAGAGGGATGTATGTATGTGGAGAAAATTCAAGATGAGCAAACAAAGAATCATCAAGATGACAGCTGCAAAGCAGAGGGCAGAATGTATGAAATAAAAGGTATGTTCTAATATTATATTTAAGTTAACAAAAGTTATATTAAAATTGAAAAAAAAAACTGGTAATTATTAAAAAAAATTTAGATAGTGACCGCTGTCCCTTGAGGAGCTTTGTGTAACTAATCCGAAGGTTGAACCCACAGTGCCCTTTTTTTATTTCAGCAGCCGCGTGCGGTACCAAAGGATAACATACACTTCAATAATGTAGTGTTAGGCCACAACAAGATGGGTAACATGATGAGTGTCATCAGTGAGGCAGCCTCCTTATCGAGGCGTTATACCAATCATTCTCTCCGGGCAACCACTGTCCACATTCTAGACGAAGCACGTGTGCCGAGTAGACATATCATGAGTGTTACAGGGCACAAATCCGAAAGTTCCTTGAAAACTTACTCGGGCCAAACAACGGAAAGTACAAAACGTCTAATGTCAGAAACTTTAAGCGCACGTTCAGGAGTTGTGTCATCAAATTCCAAGTCTAAAGCATCATCCACCATTACCCAAGCTTCGTTGGCTACCAATGCTAACTTTGATATTGGGTTACCACTGCCAAAGCCCTGTTCTTCAACGTTGACGACTTGTAATGATGAAACAACCTTGAATGATGGTTTAGACAATCTTTATGCAAACATTCCCATGCCAAATGTACCCGTTTTACCAACCATGTACAATTTTTCAAATGTAACAATCACCCACAATATCAGTTTTAAGAGTAATCAGTAGACCAAGTATATTGGTGAAATCAGTAAAACAAATAATTCAGGAATATTTATTTTAATGTTGTTACTGTTATTAACTTTATTACTGTTATTGTTACACATTGTTATAAGTTGTTTTTATGTTGAAAATATTTACACTTTTCTTTGCCAAGATAAAATAATACATATATGTGATATCTATTCTTACCAATTTGTTATTCATGTTGTGAAAGATTTACAATTATTGTTATTGATTATTGTTATTGTTGATTATTATGATTTCTGTCTTACAATATGAGGACTGTTGCTCAATGAAAAGAAACTCTGGTTGTTAGGTTTGGAAGTAATATTCAATAAACTTTGAAACATTTTCATTCAAATTGTGCTTTACAACAACAGCAAATCACAACTCTGTAAACATTAAGAAGATATACATTGTACTCATAAATTTGGGATATTATATAATATAATAAATATGGACTCAATGCACGGTCAATATGCATTTATAATGACCAAGGATGACAGATATTGACCTCAGATACATGGAGGATATCGACCTCGGGCTAGCGCCCTCGGTCGATATCCTCCATGTATCTTCGGTCAATATTGTCATCCTGGGTCATTATAAATGCATATTGACCTACATTGAGTCCATATTTGTATAATATTCCTCTGAAAAACTTGATCCCCCTATTTTGGCCCCACCCTACCTCTAGGGACTATGATTTGAACAAACTTGAATTATTACTACCTGAGTAAATATAAAACATGATCCCCAAATTGTGGCCCCACCCTATCCCTGGGGACAATGATTTGAACAAACTTGAATCTACACTAAAATCAAAGACTATTAGGTTTGAATGTAAACTACCTGAGGATTCGTCAAATTAAATTTGAGCTTTTCAAGCCTAATAGTTTTTTGAGAAGAAGATATTTAAAGATTTTCTCTATATATTACTATGTAAAACTTGATCCCCCCATTGTAGCCCCACCCTCCCCCCAGGGACTATGATTTTAACAAACTTGAATCTACACTACCTGAGGATGCTTCCATTTTTATTTGAGCTTTTCTGGCATAAAAGGTTTTGAGAAGAAGATTTTTGAAGATTGTTTCTATATATTTCTAATTTAAAACTTAATCCCCCCCATTGTGGCCCCACCCTATCCCTGGAGACCATGATTAGAACAAACTTGAATGTACATTAATGAGGATGCTTCTATTTTTTTTTGAGCTTTTCAAACCTAATAGTTTTTGAGAATAAGATATTTAAAGATTTTCACTATATATTACTATGTAAAACTTGATCCCCCCATTGAGGCCCCACCATACCCCAGAGGACCATGATTATAGCAATTTTGAGTTTTTCTGGCATAATAGTTTTTGAGAAGAAGATTTTTTGAATATTTTCTCTATATATTCCTCTGTAAAACTTCATCCCCCAATTTTGGTCCCACCCTACCCCTGGAGACCATGTTTTGATCAAACTTAAATCTACACTAAATGAGGATGTTTCCATTTTAATTTGAGCTTTTCAAGCCTAATATGTTTTGAGAAGAAGATATTAAAAGATTTTCTCTTTATATTACTATGTATAACATGATCCCCCAATGGTGGCCCCACCCTACCCCTGGAGACAATGATTTGAACAAACTTAAATCTACACTACCTGAGAATGCTTCCACTCAATTTTGAGCTTTTCAAGCCTAATAGTTTTTGAGAAGAAGATATTTAAAGATTTTCTCTATATATAACTATGTTAAACATTACCATAATTTGAACAAACTTGAATCAACACTACCTACCTGAGGATGCTTCCATTTTAATTTGAGCTTTTCTGGCCTGATAGTTTCTGAGAAGAAGATTTTTAAAGATTGTCTCTAACTATTCCATTGTGAAACTTGATCCCCCTACTGTGACCTCATCCTTCCCACAGACACCATGACTTGAACAAACCTGAATCTACACTATCTGAGGATGCTTCCACTCAAATTTCAGATTTCCTGGCCTAATAGTTTTCGAGAAAAAAGATTTTTAAAGATTTTCTATTTATATTCCTATGTAAAATTTGATCCCCCCATTGTGGCCCCACCCTACCCCTATGGACTATGATTTTAACAAACTTGAATTAACACTACCTGAGGATGCTTCACTTTTATTTTGAGTTTTTTCTGGCATAAAAGTTTTTGAAAAGAAGATTTTTGAAGATTTTCTCTATATGTTCCTAAATAAAAACTTGATACCCCTATTGTGGCTCCACCCTACTCTTGGAGACCATGATATGAGCAAACCTGAATCTACCCTACCTGAGGATGCTTCCATTTTAATTTGAGCTTTACTGGCCTATTAGTTTTTGAGAAAAAGATTTTTTAAGATTTTCTCCATATATTCCTATGTAAAACTTGATTCACCCATAGTGGCCCCACCTTACATCCAGGGACTATAATTTTAACAAACTTGAATTAACACTACCTAAGGATGTTTCAATTTGAATTTGAGCATTCTGGGCATAAAAGTTTTTGAGAAGATTTTTAAAGATTTTCTCATTATATTTTAATTTAAAACTTGATCCCCTCATTTTGGCCCCACCCTATCCCTGGAGACCATAATTAGAAAAAACTTGAATGTACACTAAATGAGGATGCTTCTATATTTATTTGAGCTTTTCTAGCCTAATAGTTTTTGAGAGGAAGATATTTAAAGATTTTCTTTATATATTACCTTGTAAAACATGATCACCCTATTGTAGCTCCACCCTACCCACAGGGACTATGATTTGATCAAACTTGAATCTACACTACCTGAGGATGCTTCCACTCAAATTTAAGCTTTCCTGGCCTAATGGTTTTTGAGAAGAAGATATTAAAAGATTTTCTCTAAGTATTACTATGTAAAACTTGATCCCCGCATTGTGGCCCCACCCTACCCCCAGGGACTATGCGTTTAACAAACTTGAATTAACACTACCTTAGGATGCTTCAATATTTATTTGAACATTTCTGGCATAAAAGTTTTTGAGAAGAAGATTTTTAAAGATTTTCTCTATATATCCCTTTGTAAAATTTATCCCCCTATTGTGGCTCTATCCTACCCCTGGAGACCATAATTTGAACAAACCTGAATCTACACTACATGAGGATGCTTCTATTTTAATTAGAGCTTTTCAAGCCTAGTAGTTTTTGAGAAGAAGACATTTAAAGATTCTCTCTATATATTACTATGTAAAACATGATCCCCCAATTGTGGCCCCATTATACCCCCGGGGGACCATGATCCAGGGACTATGCTTTGAACAAACTTAAATCTACACTACTTGAGTATGCTTCCATTTTAATTTGAGCTTTCTTGGCATAACAGATTTTGAGAAGAAGATTTTTAAAGGTTTTCTCTATATATTCCTATGTAAAAATTGATTCCTTAATTGTGGCCCCACCCTACTTCCAGGGACTATGCTTTAAACAAACTTGAATCTACACTACCTGAGGATGCTTTCATTATAATTTGACTTTTTCTGGCATAATAAATTTGAGAAGAAGATTTTTAAAGATTTTCTCTATATGTATTCCTATGTAAAACTTGATCCCCTCAATTGTGGCCCCACCCTACCCCAAGGGACTATGATTTGAACAAACTTGAATCTACACTACCTGGGGATGCTTCCATTATAATTTGACTTTTTCTGGCATAATAGTTTTTGAGAAGAAGATTTTTAAAGATTTTCTCTATATATATTCCTATGTAAAACTTGATCCCCTCAATTGTGGCCCCACCCTACCCCCAACGACTATGGTTTTAATAAACTGGAATCTACACTATCTGAGGATGCTTCCATTTTAATTTGAGCTTTCTTGGCATAACAGTTTTTGAGAAGAAGATTTTTAAAGGTTTTCTCTATATATTCCTATGTAAAAATTGATCCCTTAATTGTGGCCCCACCCTACTTCCAGGGACTATGCTTTGAACAAACTTGAATCTACACTACCTGAGCATACTTCCATTTTAATTTGAGCTTTTCAAGCCTAATAGTTTTTGAGAAGAAGATATTTAAAAAGTTCCTCCAAGTATTACTATGTAAAACCTTATCCCCCCATTGTGGCCCCACCCTACCCCCATGGACTATGATTTGAACAAACTTGAATCTACATTACCTGAGGATGCTTTCATTATAATTTGACTTTTTCTGGCATAATAGTTTTTGTAAAACTTGATCCCCCCATTGTGGCCCCACCCTACCCCCAGGGACTATGATTTGAACAAACTTGAATCTACACTACCTGAGGATGCTTCCATTATAGTAGTTTTTTTAGAAGAAGATATTTAAAGATTTTATTTATATATTCCTATGTTAACTTTTGATCCCCGAATTGTGACCCCACCATATCCCCGGGGACCATGATTTGAACAAACTTGAATCTACACGCACAGGGCGAAAAACAATCTTTAAGCAAGTCCTTAAATGTAGCGTAAAGGTGGCTTAAAGGATATACCATCTTTAAGCCACCTTTAAGCCATCTTTAAGCCGCCTTTAAGCATCTTTAAGTGGCATTTACCGTCCCTTTAAGTTGTCTTTAAACCACCTTTAAGTTCCCTTTAAGTCAAGTTTGATCAAGCTCTTTTATGGTGATGGGAGGGGGTCATCCGAATGATAATATAATTTCCAAGGAAGGGGTGTGGTGTTCCAGGCGGTTTTAATTGTCGCTCCATTAAACACAGATCGCTATCATCAACACCGCTCCGATGGACACAGATTGCCGTTATAAAATACTTTATAATTATTTTTTTTTGATTTCAAAATCATTGCAGGGGTGAGTACAGTCTCTGTATCTTAATATGTGCATGAAACTAATTAAAGTATGTTTGTTTCCTATTATAAATTAATCGGTGAAATCTCTCTCTCTCTCTCTCTCTCTCTCTCTCTCTCTCTCTCTCTCTCTCTCTCTCTCTCTCTCAGTTCATCTGGTTATTAAACAAAATAAAGATAATGAACCAAAAATGCATGATTTAATTTGATAATCGGTTGAAGGTTTGTATTTTTTTTTCAATTTTCAATATTTCTAGGTCTAACTCTAGATCTGCTAGATACAAGACTCTCAACTGCCTTTGTTATATCGGGCAGGATATTACTGCTTTGTTTGTCTAGCCATAGTTTTGTTCGTTTGTGTATATCTAATTAGAGTCTATTGTTTGTCCAACTTAAGAAAACCCCTGGAACTAACACAAAATTTACAAGATATACACAACCGTTGTGTCGTGTGCCCAGGTGCAGGTTTGTGTATATCTAATTAAAGTCTATTGTTTGTCCAACTTAAAGGTCATATGAAACAATATCCTGACCATATTGAGTTATATACGGGAATGAGTTCATAAGTGCCTATTTAATGAGACTGACATTGTTTTTTGGATATTTTATGCAAAATGTGAGCGCCACAGTCGATCAAAATTACTTAATCGGGAAAAGGAACATTGACTTACGCGGCTTATCTCCCTTGCTTATGACGTCAGTAAGACCCAATCGCCTTATAAAGCTATGTTGTGAATACAAATATCCATGTCATTTTGCAGCATTTTAAAAGAAAAAAAATACTATTTTATATAAAAACTTGTATAATTATACAATAATCAACCACGTCAGTATTATTTCTCTCAAGAAATGAAATCGTGTGCGTTTTTATTTTCATGTAATAGCGTGTACATAGTGATATTCAGTTTCGAGGCTGCAGGGAGAATAAATGATTTTCTTCATAAATCCACATGCAAGCATAATATAATTTTAATATAAGCATATTTATATGTTTTATTTTGATCTTTTGAATGAAATTGACCCATTCAAAAATAAGTCTGATCGTTTTTTCCCATTTGCACGTCCATGCAATTCATTAAGATTGTTTTTTCTAAACAACTTGTAGGCCTCATTGTGCCTCATTCGCTTCACGATTATATTGTTTGTTTCACTTTCAAATTTACAAATATGTTACCATTTAATTATTTTTAGTCTAAGAGAAATTTCTTCAAATTATTTGTTTTTGAAACGTGTACTTGAATGTGCGGTGTTTTGATTTTAAAACGTGTATGTGCGGTGTTTACTCACAGATCCCTTTTATATCACTTTCTTCCGCAATGTTTTCTTTCGTTTTTTTTTAACATTATTGATGCTTGTTCTTAATAAAATCTGTTGATTATCTTCACATTCGTTCACAACTATTTTTATCAAACAACCAATTTATTTTACCAATACATCTCTTAATCCTTAAATGCCATATTTCCGCGATCTAATTTAATAAAACGTTAATACACGTGTACACAAAGTATTTTCTAAAGATATTGCTACATGTATATATCAATAAGTCAGAAATTTATATTATTTCGAAATAAAATTTAAGAATAATTTTGCGGCATTTTATAGCAGCTCTTAAATACAAACTATGTACACAATGCCTCAAACATTATCATTGGCCTGCCTTATATACTTTTTTATGTGACAAAATAAATCAAATCAATTTAATTGCTTTAATTCCCTTTAAATGTAGCTCAATCATTATACGTACCGAAGAAGAAAAGGATGTTTCTATTTCAAAAGGATAAGGATAATTCATTAATCAGCTGTAAATGTTGGAGCGTTTCTTTCGTTAAATTTCCACTCCAGGACGGGATCTTCATCATGATTTTACTTTTGTGAGAAGCTGATATTAGATTTATTCATTAACGACCAATTAAAACTAAGTCATCTGTAGGCTACTACGAAATCAAATGATCTCATTTGAAAAGAAAGACACTTTCATATATGCAAAAATTACTAAAATTTAATCAATAAACTACTGTAAAATTACACTAGTTTTAATGCATTGTTTACATCGGTGGGTCTTTGTGACGTCATAAATCCACAAAATCAAGAACGATAAGCGGGCAAGAATTTGTTCAGGTGCTCAGTTTTCACGGTTATTTCTCAGTAATGCAAAGGCAAAACAATCTTACATCATGTATTTTAACATTTGTTTATACAAAGCTTTATATTCATGAAAGAAAATCATAGTGTTGAAAATCGTTTCATATGACCTTTAAGAAAACCCATGGAACTAACACAGAATATACAAGATATACACAACAGGTGTGTCGTGTGCCCAGGTGCACGTCAGGGTTTCTAAAGGCGTTGAATCTTAGTATGTACGAGTATACGATAAGTCTAGTGAATAAAAGTTTATTTACATTTGTAATACATTTTCAAAGTATTATTTCCTAGCTCTGGGTTTCAAAAATGTTACGTCTACAAATTAACGATACATGTATGTAAGGGTAAAATCTTGAGGCTTATTAATTAATATACCTGTGATCATTAATAGGGGTTAATTATTTAAATACATGTATAAGGGAAAATATGTCACATACCCGGCCTGGTACATCATACAATTGTACGTACATTATGTACAAGTATATGTGTACATCATTTGCAATTGCCACATGCAGTAAATACGTCACCCGTAACTGGTAATATTGTTTCTTATAGAATTGATAGTTTGAAAATCATGTATACAATTAAATACTTTTAAAACATACTGGAACGGCGCCGCGATCATGAAAACCAGGAAATTGCGGGAAATTGAGCAAATACCAAAATAGTTTCAATGCATTTAATAAAAAAAATGATTTCATTTTCTTTCTTACATTTTTATAGCTATAAATTAGATGAACGTATATCTACTCGGTTTAAATTTATTAACTAAGAATGCCTACTAGTGAGCCTAACGGTTTGAATTTACGTATATAACACATATTTGTACACTGAAGAAGAAGATTTTTAAAGATTTTCTCTATATATTTCTTTGTAAAACTTGATCCCCCTATTTTGGCTCCACCCTACCCCTGGAGACAATGATTTCAACAAACCTGAATCTACACTACCTGAGGATGCTTCCATTTTAATTTGAGCTTTTCAAGCTTAAAAGTTTTAAAGAAGAATATATATAAAGATTTTCTCTATATATTACTATATAAAACACGATCAAGCAATTGTGGCCCCACCCTACCCCCGGGGACCATGATTTGAACAAAATTGATTCCACACTACCTGAGGATGCTTCCATTTTAATTTGAGCTTTTCAAACTTAATAGTTTTTGAGAGGAAGGTTTTTAAAGATTTTCTCTATATATTCCTTTGTAAAACATGATCCCCTCAATTGTGGCCCCACCCTACCCCCAGGGACTATGGTTTTAACAAACTGGAATCTACACTATCTGAGGATGCTTCCACTTAAATTTGAGCATATATTCTTATGTAAAACTTGATACCCCCAATTGTGGCCCCATCATAGTCCCTGTGGGTATGGTTGGGCTACAATAGGACCATCAAGTTTCACAGAGGAATTTATACAGATAATATTTAAAAATCTTCTTCTCAAAGACTATTGGGCTTGACTTACACTACCTGAGGATTTTTCCATTTTGATATGATCTTTTCAAGCCTAATAGTTTTTTGAGAAGAGGATTTTTAAAGATTTTCTCTATATATTCCTATGTAAAACATGATCCCCCCATTGTAGCCCCACTTTTCCCCAGGTTACCATGATTTCAACAAACTTGAATCTACAATACCTGAGGATGCTTCAACTCAAATTCAAGCTTTCCTGGCCTAATAGTTTTTTAGAAGAAGATTTTTAAAGATTTTCTCTATAAATTCCTATGTAAAACATGATCCCCCCATTGTAGCCCCACCTTTCCCCAGGTTACCATGATTTCAACAAACTTGAATCTACACTACCTGAGGATGCTTCAACTCAAATTTAAGCTTTCCTGGCCTAATAGTTTTTTAGAAGAAGATTTTTTAAGATTCTCTCTATATATTCCTATTTAAAACTTGATCCCCCATTGTGGCCCCACCCTACCCCCAGGGACTATGATTTAAACAAACTTGAAACTACACTACCTGAGGATGCTTCCATTTAATTTCAGCTTTTCTGGCATTATAAGTTTTTTAGAAGAAGATTTTTGAAGATTTTCTCTATATATTCCTATTTAAAACTTGATCCCCCAATGTAGCACCCCCCTATCCCTGGAGACCATGTTTTGAACAAACTTGAATCTAGACTAGCTGACGATGCTTCAATTTTAATTTGAGCTTTTTTGGAATAAAAGGCATAAAAATTGTGGCCCCACCCTATCCCCGGGGACCATTATTTGACCAAACTTGAATCTACACTATCTGAGGATGCTTCCACTCAAAGTTCAGCTTTCCTGGCCTAATAGTTTTTGAGAAGAGGATTTTTAAAGATTTTCTCTATATATTCCTATGTAAAACTTGATCCCCTCAATTGTGGGCCCACCTTTACCCCAGGAACTATGGTTTTAACAATCTGGAATATACACTATCTGAGGATGCTTCCACTCACATTTGACCTTTCCTGGCCTAATAGTTTTTGAGAAGAAGATTTTTGAAGATTTTCTCTATATATTCCTATATAAAACTTGATCCCCCAAATTGTGGCCCCACCCTACCCCCAGGGACTATGATTTTAACAACTTAAATCTACACTACCTGAAGATGCTTCAAGTTTGTTCAAATCATAGTCCCTGTGGGTATGGTGGGGCCACAATAGGAGGATCAAGTTTTACAGAGGAATATATACAGATAATATTTAAAAATCTTCTTCTCAAAGACTATTAGGCTTGACTTACACTACCTGAGGATTTCTCCATTTTAATTTGAGCTTTTCAAGCCTAATAGTTTTTTTAGAAGAAGATATTTAAAGATGTTCTCTATATATTACTATGTAAACCATGATCCCCCAATTGTGGCCCCACCCTATCTCTGGGGACCATGATTTGAACAAACGTGTATCTACACTATCTGAGGATGCGTCCACTCAAATTTGAGTTTTCCTGGCCTAACAGTTTTTAAGAAGAGGATTTTAAAAGATTTTCTCTATATATTCAAATGTAAAACTTGATCCCCCTATCGTGGCCCACCCAATCCCTGGAGACCATGATTTGAACAAACTTTAATATACACTACCTGAGGATGCTTCAACTCAAATCTGAGCTTTTCTGGCATAATTGTTTTTGAGAAGAAGATATTTAAAGATTTTCTCTATATATTCCTTTGTAAAAGATGATCCCCTCAATTGTAGCCCCACCCTACCCCCAGGGACTATGGTTTTAACAAACTGGAATCTACACTATCTGAGGATGCTTCCACTTAAATTTGAGCTTTTCTGGCATAATAGTTTTAGAGAAGAAGATATTTAAAGATTTTCTCTCTATATTACTATGTAAAACATGATCCCCCAATTGTGGCCACACCCTATCTTTGGGGACCATGATTTAAACAATCTTGAATTTACACTACCTGAGAATGCTTCCACTCAAATTTGAGTTTTTCTTGCCTAATAGTTTTTGAGAAGAAGATTTCTGAAGATTTTCTCTATATATTCTTATGTAAAACTTGATACCCCCAATTGTGGCCCCATCATAGTCCCTGTGGGTATGGTTGGGCTACAATAGGACCATCAAGTTTTACAGAGGAATTTATACATATAATATTTAAAAATCTTCTTCTCAAAGACTATTAGGCTTGACTTACACTACCTGAGGATTTTTCCATTTTGATATGATCTTTTCAAGCCTAATAGTTTTTTGAGAAGAGGATTTTTAAAGATTTTCTCTATATATTCCTATGTAAAACATGATCCCCCCATTGAAGCCCCACCTTTCCCCAGGTTACCATGATTTCAACAAACTTGAATCTACACTACCTGAGGATGCTTCAACTCAAATTTAAGCTTTCCTGGCCTAATAGTTTTTTAGAAGAAGATTTTTAAAGATTTTCTCTTTATATTCCTATGTAAAATATGATCCCCCCATTGTAGCCCCACCTTTCCCCAGGTTACCATGATTTCAACAAACTTGAATCTACACTACCTGAGGATGCTTCAACTCAAATTTAAGCTTTCCTGGCCAAATAGTTTTTTAGAAGAAGATTTTTGAAGATTCTCTCTATATATTCCTATTTAAAACTTGATCCCCCATTGTGGCCCCACCCTACCTCGAGGGACTATGATTTAAACAAACTTGAAACTACACTACCTGAGGATGCTTCCATTTAATTTGAGCTTTTCTGGCTTGATAAGTTTTTTAGAAGAAGATTTTTGAAGATTTTCTCTATATATTCCTATTTAAAACTTGATCCCCCAATGTGGCACCCCCTATCCCTGGAGACCATGTTTTGAACAAACTTGAATCTACACTATCTGAGGATGCTTCCACTCAAAGTTCAGCTTTCCTGGCCTAATAGTTTTTGAGAAGAGGATTTTTAAAGATTTTCTCTATATATTTCTATGTAAAACTTGATCCCCCCATTGTGGCCCCACCCTATCCCCGGGGACCATGATTTGAACAAAATTGATTCTACTCTACCTGAGGATGCTTCCATTTTAATTTGAGCTTTTCAAACCTAATAGTTTTTGAGAAGAAGGTTTTTTAAGATTTTCTCTATATATTCCTATGTAAAACTTGATCCCCTCAATTGTGGGCCCACCTTTACCCTAGGACCTATGGTTTTAACAAACTGGAATATACACTATCTGAGGATGCTTCCACTCAAATTTGACCTTTCCTTTGCCTAATAGTTTTTGAGAAGAAGATTTTTGAAGATTTTCTCTAAATATTCCTATATAAAACTTGATCCCCCAAATTGTGGCCCCACCCTACCCCCAGGGACTATGATTTTAACAAACTTAAATCTACACTACCTGAGGATGCTTCAAGTTTGTTCAAATCATAGTCCCTGTGGGTATGGTGGGGCCACAATAGGAGGATCAAGTTTTACAGAGGAATATATACAGATAATATTTAAAAATCTTCTTCTCAAAGACTATTAGGCTTGACTTACACTACCTGAGGATTTCTCCATTTTAATTTGAGCTTTTCAAGCCTAATAGGTTTTTGAGAAGAAGATATTTAAAGATGTTCTCTATATATAACTATGTAAACCATGATCCCCCAATTGTGGCCCCACCCTATCTCTGGGGACCATGATTTGAACAAACTTGTTTCTACACTATCTGAGGATGCTTCAACTCAAATTTGAGTTTTCCTGGCCTAACAGTTTTTAAGAAAAGGATTTTAACAGATTTTCTCTATATATTCAAATGTAAAACTTGATCCCCCTATTGTGGCCCACCCAATCCCTGGAGACCATGATTTGAACAAACTTGAATCTACACTAGCTGAGGATGCTTCAACTCAAATCTGAGCTTTTCTGGCATAATAGTTTTTGAGAAGAAGATATTTAAAGATTTTCTCTATATATTCCTATGTAAAACATGATCCCCCCATTGTAGGCCCCACCCTAACCCTGGAGACCATGATTTGACCAAACTTGAATATACACTACCTGAGAATACTTCCACTCAATTTTGAGCTTTTCAAGCTTAATAGTTTTTAAGAAGAAGATATTTGAAGATTTTCTCTATATATTACTATGTTAAACATGATCCCGAAATTTTTTCACACCCTAGCCCCGGGGACCATGATTTGAACAAATTTGAATCTACACTCTCTGAGGATTCTTCCACTCAAATTTGAGCTTTCCTGGCCTAATTGTTTTTGAGATGAAGATGTTTAAAGATTTTCTCTATATATTTATATGTAAAATCTGATCCCCCTATTGTGGCTCCAGCCAACCCCTAGGAACTATGAGTTCAACAAACTTGAATTAACACTACCTGAGGATGCTTTAATTTTAATTTGAGCTTTTCTGGAATAAAAGTTTTTGAGAAGAAGATTTTTAAAGATTTCCTCTATATATTCCTTTTTAAAACTTGGTCTTCCTATTTTGGCTCCACCCTACCCCTGGAGACCATGATTTGATTAAACCTGAATCTACACTACCTGAGGATGCTTCAATTTTGATTTGAGTTTTTCAAGCTAAATAGTTTTTGAGAAGAAGGTTTTTAAAGATTTTCTCTATATATTCCTATGTAAAACTTGATCCCCTCAATTGTGGCCCCATCCTACCCCAAGGGACTCTGGTTTTAACAAACTTGAATCTACACTATCTGAGGATGCTTCCACTTAAATTTGAGCTTTTCTTGCATAATGGTTTTTGAGAAGAAGATTTTATAAGATTTTCTCTATATATTCATATGTAAGACATGATCCCCCAATTTTGGCCCCACCCTTACCCTGGAGACCATGATTTGAACAAACTTAAGTCTACACTACCTGAGAAAGCTTCCTCTCAAATTTGAGCTTTCCTGGACTAATTGTTTTTAAGATGAAGATTTTTGAAGATTTTCTCTATATATTTCTATGTAAAACTTGATCCCCCCATTGTGGCCCCACCCTATCCCCGGGGACCATGATTTGAACAAAATTGATTCTACTCTACCTAAGGATGCTTCCATTTTGATTTGAGCTTTTCAAACCTAATAGTTTTTGAGAAGAAGGTTTTTTAAGATTTTCTCTATATATTCCTATGTAAAACTTGATCCCTCAATTGTGGGCCCACCTTTACCCTAGGACCTATGGTTTTAACAAACTGGAATATACACTATCTGAGGATGCTTCCACTCAAATTTGACATTCCCTTTGCCTAATAGTTTTTGAGAAGAAGATTTTTGAAGATTTTCTCTAAATATTCCTATATAAAACTTGATCCCCCAAATTGTGGCCCCACCCTACCCCCAGGGACTATGATTTTAACAAACTTAAATCTACACTACCTGGGGATGCTTCAAGTTTGTTCAAATCATAGTCCCTGTGGGTATGGTGGGGCCACAAAAGGAGGATCAAGTTTTACAGAGGAATATATACAGATAATATTTAAAAATCTTCTTCTCAAAGACTATTAGGCTTGACTTACACTACCTGAGGATTTCTCCATTTTAATTTGAGCTATTCAAGCCTAATAGGTTTTTGAGAAGAAGATATTTAAAGATGTTCTCTATATATTACTATGTAAACCATGATCCCCCAATTGTGGCCCCACCCTATCTCTGGGGACCATGATTTGAACAAACTTGTTTCTACACTATCTGAGGATGCTTCAACTCAAATTTGAGTTTTCCTGGCCTAACAGTTTTTAAGGAAAGGATTTTAACAGATTTTCTCTATATATTCAAATGTAAAACTTGATCCCCCTATTGTGGCCCACCCAATCCCTGGAGACCATGATTTGAACAAACTTGAATCTACACTACATGAGGATGCTTCAACACAAATCTGAGCTTTTCTGACATAATAGTTTTTGAGAAGAAGATATTTAAAGATTTTCTCTATATATTCCTATGTAAGACAAGATCCCTCAATTATGGCCCCACCCTAACCCTGGAGACCATGATTTGAACAAACGTGAATCTATACTACCTGAGAATGCTTCCACTCAATTTTGAGCTTTTCAAGCTTAAAAGTTTTCAAGAAAAGGATTTTAAAAGATTCTCTCTATATATTACTATGTTAAACATGATCCCCCAATTTTTGCACTCCCTAGCCCCGGGGACCATGATTTGAACAAACCTAAATCTACACTACCTGAGAATGCTTCCTCTCAAATTTGAGCTTTCCTGGACTAATTGTTTTTGAGATGAAGATTTTTAAAGATTTTCTCTATATATTAATATGTAAAATTTGATCCCCCTATTGTGGCCCCACCCTACCCCCAGGGAGTATGATTTTAGCAAACTTGAATCTACACTACCTGAGGATGCTTCAAGTTAGTTCAAATCATAGTCCCTGTGGGTAGGGTGGGGCGACAATAGGGGGCTCAAATTTTACAGAGGTATATGTAGAGATAATATTTAAAAATCTTCTTCTCAAAGACTATTAGGCTTCACTAACACTACCTGAGGATGCTTCCATTTTAATTTGAGCTTTTCTGGCATAATACTTTTTCAAAAGAATATTTTTGAAGAATTTCTCTATATATTACTATGTAAAACTTGTTCCCTCCATTCTGGCCCCACCTTACCCTAGGTTACCATGATTTTAACAAACTTGAATCTACACTACCTGATGATGCATCCATTTTAATTTGAGCTTTTCTGGCATAATAGTGTTTGAGAAGAAGATTTTTGAAGATTTTCTCTATAAATTCCTTTGTAAAACTTGATCCCCTAATTGTGGCCCAACTTTATCACAGGTTATCATGATTTTAGCAAACTGGAATCTACACTATCGGAGGATGCGTCAACTCAAATCTGAGCTTTTCTGGCATAATAGTTTTTGAGAATAATATTTTTAAAGATTTTCTGTATATATTCCTGTGTAAAACTTGATCCCCCTATTGTGGCTCCACCTTATCTCTGGAGACCATGATTTTAACAAACTGGAATCTATACTATTGGCCGATGCTTCAACTCAAATCTGAGCTTTTCTGGCATAATAGTTTTTGAGAAGAAGATATTTAAAGATTTTCTCTATATATTCCTATGTAAGTCAAGATCCTTCAATTTAGGCCCCACCCTAACCCTGGAGACCATGATTTGAACAAACTTGAATATACACTACCTGAGAATACTTCCACTCAATTTTGAGCTTTTCAAGCTTAATAGTTTTTAAGAAGAGATATTTGAAGATTTTCTCTATATATTACAATGTTAAACATGATCCCCAAATTTTTTCACACCCTAGCCCCGGGGACCATGATTTGAACAAACTTGAATCTACACTCTCTGAGGATTCTTCCACTTAAATTTGAGCTTTCCTGGCCTAATTGTTTTTGAGATGAAGATGTTTAAAGATTTTCTCTATATATTTATATGTAAAATCTGATCCCCCTATTGTGGCCCCAGCCAACCCCTAGGAACTATGAGTTAAACAAACTTGAATTAACACTACCTGAGGATGCTTCAATTTTAATTTGAGCTTTTCTGGAATAAAAGTTTTTGAGAAGAAGATTTTTAAAGATTTCCTCTATATATTCCTTTTTAAAACTTGGTCTTCCTATTTTGGCTCCACCCTACCCCTGGAGACCATGATTTGATTAAACCTGAATCTACACTACCTGAGGATGCTTCAATTTTAATTTGAGTTTTTCAAGCTAAATAGTTTTTGAGAAGAAGGTTTTTAAAGATTTTCTCTATATATTCCTATTTAAAACTTGATCCCCACAATTGTGGCCCCATCCTACCCCAAGGGACTATGATTTTAACAAACTGCAATCTACACTATCTGAGGATGCTTCCACTTAAATTTGAGCTTTTCTTGCATAATGGTTTTTGAGAAGAAGATTTTTTAAGATTTGCTCTATATATTCCTATGTAAGACATGATCCCCCAATTTTGGCCCTACCCTTACCCTGGAGACCATGATTTGAACAAACTTAAGTCTACACTACCTGAGAAAGCTTCCTCTCAAATTTGAGCTTTCCTGGCCTAATAGTTTTTGAGAAGAAGATCTTTGAAGATTTTCTCTGTATATTCCTATGTAAAACTTGATCCACCAATTGTGGCCCCACCCTACCCCCAGGGACTATGATTTTAACAAACTTTAATCTACACTACCTGAGGATGCTTCAAGTTTTTTATAATTATAGTCCCTGTTGGTATGGTGGGGCCACAAAATAAGGATCAAGTTTGACAGAGGAATATATGCAGATAATATTTAAAAATCTTTTTCTCAAAGACTATTAGGCTTGATTTACACTACCTGAGGATTTTTCCATTTTTATGTGAGCTTTTCATGCCTTATAGTTTTTTGAGAAGAAGATATTTAAAGATTTGCTCTATATATTACTATGTAAACCATGATCCCCCAAATGTGGCCCCGTTCTACCCCCGGGGGACCATGATTGGAACAAACTTGAATCTACACTATCTGAGGATGCTTCCATTCAAATTTGAGCCTTTCTGGCATAATAGTTTTTGAGAAAAAGATTTTTAAAATGATTTTCTCTATATATTCCTATGTAAAATATGATCCCCCAATTGTGGCCCCACGCTAACTTTGGAGACCATGATTTGAACAAACTTAAATCTACACTACATGAGAATGCTTCCCCTCAAATTTGAGTTTTCCTGGCCTACTAGTATTTGTTTTTGAGATGAAGATGTTTAAAGATTTTCTCTATATATTACTATGTAAAACATGATCCCCAAATTGTGGCCCCACCATATCCCCGGGGACCATGATTTAAACATACTTGAATCTACACTATCTAAGGATGCTTCCACTCAAATTTGAGCTTTCCTGGCCTAATAGTTTTTGAGAAGAAGATTTTTGAAGATTTTCTCTGTATACTTCTATCTAAAACTTGATCCCCCAATTATGGCCCCACCCTACAACCAGGGACTATGATTTTAACAAACTCTAATCTACACTACCTGAGGATGCTTCAAGTTTTTTATAATCATAGTCCCTGTTGGTATGGTGGGGCCACAAAAGGAGGATCAAGTTTGTCAGAGGAATATATACCGATAATATTTAAAAATCTTCTTCTCAAAGACTATTAGGCTTGACTTACACTAACTGAGAATTTTTCCATTTTTATTTGAGCTTTTAAAGCCTTATAGTTTTTTGAGAAGAAGATATTTAAAGATTTGCTCTATATATTACTATGTAAACCATGATCCCCCAATTGTGGCCCCACCCTATCCCCGGGGACAATGATTTGAACAAACTTGAATCTACACTATCTGAGGATGCTTCCATTCAAATTTGAGCCTTTCTTGCATAATAGTTTTTGAGAAAAAGATTTTTAAAATGATTTTCTCAATATATTCCTATGTAAAATATGATCCCCCAATTGTGGCCCCACGCTAATCTTGGAGACCATGTTTTGAACAAACTTAAATCTACACTACCTGAGAATGCTTCCACTCAAATTTGACCTTTCCTGGCCTAATAGTTTTTGAGAAGAAAATTTTTGAAGATTTTCTCTATATATTCCTATATAAAACTTGATCCCCCAAATTTTGGCCCCACCCTACCCCCAGGGACTATGCTTTTAACAAACTTAAATCTACACTACCTGAGGATGCTTCAAGTTTGTTCAAATCATAGTCCCTATGGGTATGGTGGGGCCACAATAGGAGGATAAAGTTTTACAGAGGAATATATAGAGATCATATTTAAAAATCTTCTTCTCAAAGACTATTAAGCTTGACCTACACTACCTGAGGATATTTCCATTTTTATTTGAGCTTTTCAAGCCCAATAGTTTTTTGAGAAGAAGATATTTAAAGATGTTCTCTATATATTACTATGTACACCATGATCCCCCAATTGTGGCCCCACCCTATCTCTGGGGACCATGATTTGAACAAACTTGTATCTACACTATCTGAGAATTTTTCCACTCGAATTTGAGTTTTCCTGGCCTAATAGTTTTTAAGAAGAGGATTTTGAAAGATTTTCTCTATATATTACAATGTAAAACTTGATCCCCCTATTGTGGCCCACCCTATCCCTGGAGACCATGATTTGAACAAACTTGAATCTACACTACCTGAGGATCCTTCCATTTTTATTTGCGCTTTTCAAGCTTAATAGTTTTTAAGAAGAACATATATATAAATTTTCTCTATATATTACTATGTAAAACATGATCCAACAATTGTGGCCCCACCCTACCCCCGGGTACCATGATTTTAACAAAATTGATTCTACACTACCTGAGGATGCTTCCATTTTAATTTGAGCTTTTCAAACCTAATAGTTTTTGAGAAGAAAGTTTTTTAAAGATTTTCTCTATATATTCCTATGTAAAACTTGATCCCCTCAATTGTTGCCTCACCCTATCCCCAGGGACTATGGTTTTAACAAACTGGATTCTACACTATCTGAGGATGCCTCCACTCAAATTTGACCTTTTCTGGCATAATACTTTTTGAGAAGAAGATATTTTAAGATTTTCTCTATATATTACTATGTAAAACATGATCCCCAAATTGTGGCCCCACCATATCCCCGGGGACCATGATTTAAACAAACTTGAGTCTACACTATCTAAGGATGCTTCCACTGATATTTGAGCTTTCCTGGCCTAATAGTTTTTGAGAAGAAGATTTTTGAAGATTTTCTCTGTATATTCCTATCTAAAACTTGATCCCCCAATTGTGGCCCCACCCTACCCCCAGGGACTATGATTTTAACAAACTCTAATCTACACTACCTGAGGATGCTTCAATTTTTTTATAATCATAGTCCCTGTTGGTATGGTGGGGCCACAAAAGGAGGATCAAGTTTGACAGAGGAATATATACAGATAATATTTAAAAATCTTCTTCTCAAATACTATTAGGCTTGACTTAGACTACCTGAGGATTTTTCCATTTTTATTTGAGCTTTTCAAGCCTTATAGTTTTTTGAGAAGAAGATATTTAAAGATTTGCTCTATATATTACTATGTAAACCATGATCCCCCAATTGTGGCCCAACTCTATCCCCGGGGACAATAATTTGAACAAACTTGAATCTACACTATCTGAGGATGCTTCCATTCAAATTTGAGCTTTTCTGGCATAATAGTTATTGAAAAAGATTTTTGAAGATTTTCTCTATATATTCCTCTGTAAAACATGATCCCCCAATTGTGGCCCCACGCTAACCTTTGAGACCATGATTTGAACAAACTTAAATCTACACTACCTGAGAATGCTTACTCTCAAATTTGAGCTTTCCTGGCCTATTTGTTTTTGAGATGAAGATGTTTAAAGATTTTCTCTCTATATTAATATGTAAAATTTGATCCCCCTATTGTGGCCCTACCCTTCCCTCAGGGAGTATGATTTTAGCAAACTTGAATCTACACTACCTATGTATGCTTCAAGTTTGTTCAAATCAGTGTCCCTGTGGGTAGGGTGGGGCCACAATAGGGGGTTCAAAATTTACAGAGGAATATATAGAGATCATATTTAAAAATCTTCTTCTCAAAGACTATTAGGCTTGACTAACACTACCTGAGGATGCATCCATTTAATTTGAGCTTTTCAAGCCTAATAGTTTTTGAGAGGAAGATATTTAAAGATTTTCTTTATATATTAATATGAAAAACTTGATCCCCTCCATCGTGTACCCACCATACCCAAGATTACCATGAATTTAAAAAAACTTGAATCTACACAATTTGAGGATGCTTCCACTCAAATTTGAGCTTTCCTGGCCTAATAGTTTTTGAGAAGAAGATTTTTGAAGATTTTCTCTATAAATTCCTATGTAAAACTTGATCCCATCATTGTGGCCCCACCCTTCCCCCAGGGACTATGAGTTTAACAAACTTGAATTTACACTTCCTAAAGATGCTTCAATTTTAATTTGAGCTTTTTGGCATAAAAGTTTTTGAGAAGAAGATTTTTAAAGATTTCCTCTATATATTCCTTTGTAAAACTTGATCCCCCTATTGTGGCTCAACCCTACCCCTGGAGACCATGATTTGAACAAACCTGAATCTACACTACCTGAGGATGCTTCCATTTTAATTTGAGCTATTCAAGCTTAATAGTTTTTAAGAAAAAGATATTTAAAGATTTTCTCTATATATTACTATGTAAAAGATGATCCAGCAAATGTGGCCCCATCCTACCCCTAGGGACCATGATTTGAACAAAATTGAACATACACTACTTGAGGATGATTTCATTTTAATTTGAGCTTTTCAAGCCTAATAGTTTTTGAGAAGAAGATTTTTAAAGATTTTCTTTGTATATTCCTTTGTAAAACTTGTTCCCCTCAATTGTAGACCCATTCTACCTCAAGGGACTTTGATTTTAACAAACTGGAATCTACACTATCTGAGGATGGTTCAACTCAAATTTAAGCTTTCCTGGCCTAATAGTTTTTGAGAAGAAGATTTTTGAAGATTCTCTCTATATATTCCCATGTAAAACCTGCTCCCCCCATTGTGGCTACACCCTATCCCTAGAGACCATGATTTGAACAACTTTGAATCTACACTATCTGAGGATGCTTCCATTTTATTTGAGCTTTCAAGCCTAATGATTTTTGAGAAGAAGATATTTAAATATTTTCTCTATATATTACTATGTAAAACATGATCCACCAGTGGGGGCCCCAACCTAACCCCGGGGACCATGATTTTAACAAACTTGAATTTACAAAATCTAAGGATGCTTCCACTCAAATTTGAGCTCTTCAAGCCTAATAGTTTTTGAGAAGAAGATTTTTAAATAGTATCTCTATATATTCCTCTGAAAAACTTGATCCCCATATTGTGGCCCCACCCTATCTCCGGGGACCATGATTTGAACAAACTTGAATCTACACTATCTGAGGATGCTTCCACTCAAATTTGAGCTTTCCTGGCCTAATAGTTTTTGAGAAGAGGATTTTTGAAGATTTTTTCTATATTTTCCTATAAAAAACTTGATCACCTCCATTGTGGCCCAACCCTACCCCCAGGGACTATGATTTTAACAAACTTGAATCTACATTACTTGATGATGCATCCATTTTAATTTGAGCTTTTCTGGCATAATAGTTTTTGAAAAGAAGATTTTTGAAGATTTTCTCTATAAATTCCTATGTAAAACTTGATCCCCCCATTGTGGCCCCACTCTATCCCTGGAGACCATGATTTGAAAAAACTTGAATCTACACTACCTGAGGATGCTTCCATTTTAAATTGAGCTTTTCAAGCCTAATAGTTTTTGAGAAGAAGATTTTTAAAGATTTTCTCTATATATTCCTTTGTAAAACTTGACCCCCTATTGTGGTTCCACCCTATCTCTGGAGACCATGATTTTAACAAATTGGAATCTACACTATCGGAGGATGCTTCAACTCAAATCTGAGCTTTTCCGGCATAAAAGTTTTTGAGAAGAAGATATTTAAAGATTTTCTCTATATATTCCTATGTAAGACAAGATCCCTCAATTGTGGCCCCACCCTAACCCTGGAGACCATGATTTGAACAAACTTGAATCTACACTTCCTGGGAATGCTTCCACTTAATTTTGAGCGTTTCAAGATTCATAGTTTTTAAGAAGAAGATATTTAAAGATTTTCTCTACGCAGGACAGATAAGGCAACACATCGTTTTGATATGCTAATGAAGGGATAATGAGTTATGACGTCATAATATACGCCCCGCCTCTTCATTACCATATATAGAAAGTATACCGAAAACAGCAGTTTAAGCATTAAATACGGCTGATTTAATACTTCATAAGAAAAAAATAACTACGAATCACTCATGTGTGTTTTTATAAGTTTACAACAATCAGAATATACGAAGAATTTCCATAACGCATCTGTCGTATGGGTGTGAATCTGCGTCCCAAAAGCGCTCGTCAGACGATGTAAACACGTGTAGCTGGTATTCCCGATGATGGCGATCTTTTAAAGATTTATCAGGTATGTAGAATAGATATACAGTGTATTTGTAATGTACCAGATAGCTCAATAACTATTTCATTGTGATTTTATACTGTTGATGCATTTCTGATCGACTTAATGTGTTGTTTCGTTCAAAACATGAGGAGAGACTGCATTGTTTACATTTAGGCCTATACAGTGTACATTTTACATGTAGCTTTATTGCCAGTCCGTTAAATTGTTGATCATTTTCACCGATCGACACGAATCAGTTTATAGTAATTGTACTGACAATATTTAGTTTTACACAGCTGTTCGTTTTTTTTCAATTTGTAAGTAAACAATACAAAGACTGTGTGAAAACAGCTGATTTGATTTTCTGAAAATCAGTACAGTGCAGGCTAAAAGATGCTGATTTCATTTTCTGGAAATTGATGAACAGCTGATCAATAACACCTTTCTACTGTGTTCAAAATTCTTCCATGACAGTTCATTTATATTTTTTACACATTCATCCAGTTGATATAAGATGTTTATGCACATTTATTCTTAATTATTACTAGTTAGTTTTTAGAACTCAGTATATTACTACCATAACACTGTTTGAAATATTGTCACCTGGGTTCATACTTATGATGCTGTACTATTGGAAATAAAAAAACCCAAATAATAATAAACAAATGACTGCATGTCTCCATCTGATTTTCTCTAAATGAGGAATCTTAGACTACATTAATTCATGGTCATATATGGTATTGTATAATGTGCATATGTAACTTTCAAATAAAATTTGAAGTGTTGGTCATTTTACCCATCCACGCATAACATATGTAGACCTTTCACACAAATGTTCAAATTACTGTTGACATGTCCTTATATGCATGTAAATTAAATTGTACATTGTATGACTTCTCATAATTAAATTTTGCTATGTGCAGAGTAATTTGAAAAGTGTCACACTGATTTGAAAAAAAAGGCTGGAAGAAAATGTAAGTAAATAACATACATGTATAAGTTCAATAATTTATCATTGAAATAATGACCAATCTGATTATTCTATGAGAGAATTCAATTAGTAAAAGTATTTTCAAGTACGGATGGTTTCATTTAATGTTTTAAAATGATTGATATAAACCTATATTATTTATTAATCTACAATTTTGAATATTGCTCATCAACAAATCAACAATACATGGTATGTTTTAATTCACACTGACTGCACCAGCATTATATAATATCAATCAAATCAGTTGTGTGTGTGAGAGAGAGAGAGAGAGAGAGAGAGAGAGAGAGAGAGAGAGAGAGAGAGAGAGAGAGGTGCATTTTTAAGGTCAAGTCGGGTAAAATAAAGGGGTGCAATTAAACTAATATCATGCACATATCAGGGGTGAGGATGCGAATAATTTCAAATCGATCAAACCGAAAAGCTGTATTTGAATTTGTGCAAAATTAATTGCACATCTAAACATAATGAAATGTTTATTAAGATAAATAAATTCCATTGACTATCAAATTGTAGAAAATCCTCCATTTCAGTCTTTCAGCCATTTTGATAACAAGTTAAACTTACTGAAATATATATAATTTTCATTTTAGCTGGTGACCTGCTTTGTCTTGAGATTTACATAAATGATGTTCTTATTGGTGATCATTTACCCGCATCCTTATCCTGGTGTCATATACAAGATGAAATGATGGAAAGAAAATCCTGAACTTTAGGAACAGGAAGACTGTGTTTTTGAAGAGAGAAGAGGAGTAGAACTAAGAAGTCATACAATAAACACATTGACATCATATAAATAAATTGCAATTTTGAGTTTGCATGCATATGTCAGGTTTAAATGTTGTCACAGAATTTTTTTTCAGAAAGTCCCTTTATCTTCTTGAATTAATAAAACAAATGAACCAAATATAATTGTTTCTATACATATAATTTTGTTTGAGAAGTGGAAAGGAGGTGGTATGTAAATGGGCGGGAGAGAGAGTCTCTCACATAGGAGAATTCAGACTTATTTAAATTCAATATGATATTGATGTGAACCAAAAAATGGCTTTTGATCGCCTTGTTGCAGGATTTACACACTCTCTTTCCTTTCTCGGTAATGAGAAATGAGCGTTTAGAATTTATTTTGTGAATCAATAGATATGCTAACCCTTCCCCCTCTCCTTAATCTTAATCATTCTGCATGTGTTGAATAAAAATAAAAGTCAATTTTAATGAGTGTTTAAATTACAAGTGTAACATGTGTAATACAAAGGTGAATACTGTTGTTTGCTTATGGGGGATGGGAAAAGGCCTCATACATGGGCAGATCTACATGTATAGTCCCCGTGGCAAATTCTAATTTAATTCACAATTTACATAGTAAAACACCATGGTACCTGGCCCCTGGCAAACAAAATAAAGTTATCCCTTTCAACCCCCCTCCCCAGAATAATATTAACAGACCCAAGCAGTGCTATAGAATATGCAGTCATTTGGCAAAGGCTGCACATGCATTCATCTGACATTAAATCATAAATAATGAAAAAATACTCCATATCTTATTTTTTAATATATATTATGAGAACAATTTAGTAAGTATATTGATACCAGGGGCTTCTTTTGTCTCTGTTGACATCTAATCCCTCAAATAATTGTGTACAATTAGCTCTTATATATTTTTCTCCCATTACTAAAAAAATATTAAGAAACCAATAACTCCGCGAATGCGGTTAACCAAGAGAACTGATACACAACGGTTTTTTGTTTACATCCATGATACGACAGAGAAAATGCGGACGATTCATCGTAACCATCTTGTCTCTTTTAAAATAAATAAAACAGAAGCACTTTGTTTAGACAACTATCTACATAATGTACTGTTGAAACATATCTTAAAAATTAATTCGGATTATGTAATAAAATGACATCGCACCTATATCAGAAGAGTTATCGCTCAAAGAGTTACCTCCCCTTTTGGGATCACTTGTGCGTTTGAAATGTGTATTGATTTGAGAGGACTTCTAGATTGAGAAATTAAATGCAAAAGTTCAAGTGCAAGACGGCTATAGATATTATTCAACTTGGTGTGATGATTTTCTTTAGTTTTACGAGGTTTTTTTTATAAAAACTGATGCTCATTTGTTCAGAGATGAAGGTTTACTTTGTAATTTTAATGAAAATATACAAAAATGTACTATTTTAGGAACAAGAAGCCAGTTTTTAAAGAAATTTACATAACTAGTAAACTTTACAACTGAATGAGCATTGAATTCTATGATGTATGGATAATTTTGAATATGTTGCCATATTACTTACTCTTAAATTTCTTAGCCTTGCCCTTGAACTTTTTGTTTCAATTTAGCATTGACGATTTTTGTTTAAAAGACGCCCACGTGACCCTAAAAAGTCACGTGACCGTCAAATTTAGACATGGTCAAGTCAAGGAGACCCATATCTTTACAATAACACCCAAAATAGTTTAGAACTATTCATTATACAGAAATGAATAGACAAAGCAAAACGACCTCCTATTACTGCTGTTTAAAAGCAAAATGTTGCCTTAACTGTCCTGCGTATATATAACTATGTTAAACATAATCCCCAAATTTTTGCACACCCTAGCACCGGGGACCATGATTTGAACAAACTTGAATCTACACTCTCTGAGGATGCTTCCACTCAAATTTGAGCTTTCCTGGCCTAATTGTTTTTGAGATGAAGATGTTTTAAGATTTTCTCTATATATTAATATGTAAAATTTGATCCCCCTATTGTGGCCCAAGCCTACCCCTAGGAACTATGAGTTAAACAAACTTGTATTAACACTACCTGCGGATGCTTCAATTTTAATTTGAGCTTTTCTGGAATAAAAGTTTTTGAGAAGAAGATTTTTAAAGATGTCCTCTATATATTCTTTTTTAAAACTTAGTCCCCCTATTTTGGCTCCACCCTACCCCTGGAGACCATTTATTTGATTAAACATGAATCTACACTACCTGAGGATGCTTCAATTTTAATTTGAGTTTTTCAAGCTTAATAGTTTTTGAGAAGGTTTTAAAGATTTTCTCTATTTATTCCTATGTAAAACTTGATCACCTCAATTGTGGCCCCACCCTACCCCCAGGGACTATGATTTTAACAAACTCTAATCTACACTACCTATGTATGCTTCAAGTTTGTTCAAATCATTGTCCCTTTTGGTATAGTGGGGCCACAATAGGAGGATAAAGTTTTACAGAGGAATATATACCGATGATTTTTAAAAATCTTCTACTCAAAGACTATTAGGCTTGACTTACACTACCTGAGGATTTTCCATTCAATTTGAGCTTTTCAAGCCTAATAGTCTTTTTAGAAAAAGATATTTAAAGATTTGCTCTATATATTACTATGCAAACCATGATCCCCCCATTGTGGCCCAACCCTATCCTCGGGGACCATGATTTGAACAAACTTTAATCTACACTATCTGAGGATGCTTCCACTCAAATTTGAGCTTTCTTGGCCTAATAGTTTTTTAAAAGAGGATTTTTAAAGATTTTCTCTATTATGGCCCCACCCTATCCCCAGGTTACCATGATTTTAACAAACTTGAATCTAAACTACCTAAGAATGCTTCCATTTTAACTTTTCTGGCATAATAGTTTTGAGAAGAAGATTTTTGAAAATTTTCTCTATATATTCCTATGTAAAACTTGATCCCCCGATTGTGGCCCCACCCTACCCCTGGAGACCATGATTTGAACAAACTTGAATCTACACTATCTGAGGATGCTTCCGTTTTAATTTGAGCTTTTTAAGCCTAAAAGTTATTGAGAACAAGATGTTTAAAGATTTTCTCTATGTATTAAAATGTAAAACATGATCCCCCCATTGTGGCCCCACCCTATCCCCGGGGACCATGATTTGACGGACTTAAATCTACACTATCTGAGGATGACTCCACTCAAATTTGAGCTTTCCAGGCCTAATAGTTTTTGAGATGAAGATTTTAAAGATTTTCTATATATATTAATATGTAAAACTTGAACCCCCCATTATGGCCCAACCCTACCTCCAGGTTAACATGATTTTAACAGACTTGAATCTACACTACCTAAGGATGCTTCCATTTTTATTTGAGCTTTTTCTCGCATAAAAGTTTTTGAAAAGAAGATTTTTGAAAATTTTCTCTATATATTCCTATGTAAAACTTGATCCCCCGATTGTGGCCCCACCCTACCCCTGGAGACCATGATTTGAACAAACTTGAATCTACACTATCTGAGGATGCTTCCGTTTTAATTTGAGCTTTTTAAGCCTAAAAGTTATTGAGAACAAGATGTTTAAAGATTTTCTCTATGTATTAAAATGTAAAACATGATCCCCCCATTGTGGCCCCACCCTATCCCCGGGGACCATGATTTGACGGACTTAAATCTACACTATCTGAGGATGACTCCACTCAAATTTGAGCTTTCCAGGCCTAATAGTTTTTGAGATGAAGATTTTAAAGATTTTCTATATATATTAATATGTAAAACTTGAACCCCCCATTATGGCCCAACCCTACCTCCAGGTTAACATGATTTTAACAGACTTGAATCTACACTACCTAAGGATGCTTCCATTTTTATTTGAGCTTTTTCTCGCATAAAAGTTTTTGAAAAGAAGATTTTTGAAAATTTTCTCTATATATTCCTATGTAAAATTTGATCCCCAAATTGTGGCCCCACCCTACCCCTTGAGACCATAATTAGAACAAACGTGAATCTACACTACCTGAGGATGCTTCCATTTTTATTTGAGCTTTTCAAGCCTAATAGTTTTTGAGAAGAAGATAATTAAATATTTTCTATATAAATTACTATGTAAAACATGATCCCCCAGTGGGGGCTTCAACCTACCCCCGGGGACCATGATTTGAACAAACCTGAATCTGCACTACCTGAGGATGCTTCTATTTAAATTTGAGCTTTTCAAGCCTAGTAGCTTTTGAGAAGAAGATATTTAAAGATTGTCTCTATATATTACTGTGTAAAACATGATCCCCAAATGTGGCCCCGTTCTACCCCCGGGGGACCATGATTTGAACAAACTTGAATCTACTCTATCTGAGGATGCTTCCACTCAAATTTAAGCTTTCCTCGCCTAATAGTTTTTGAGAAGAAGATTTTAAAAGATTTTCTCTATATATTCCTATGTAAAACTTGATCACCTCCATTGTGGCCCCATCCTACCCCTAAGAACTATGAACAAACTTGAATTAACACTACCTGAGGATGCTTCTATTTTTATTTGAGCTTTCCTGGAATAAAAGTTTTTGAGAAGAAGATATTTAAAGATGTTCTTTATATATTACTATGTAAAACATGATCCCCCAATTGTGGCCCCACCCTAACCCTGGAGACCATGATTTGAACAAACTTAAATCTACACTACCTGAGAATGCTTCCACTCAATTTTGAGCTTTTCAAGCCTAATAGTATTTGAGAAGAAGATTTTTGAAGATTTTCTCAACATATTCCTTTGTAAAAATTGATCCCCCCATTGTTACCCCACCTTACCCCAGGTTACCATGATTTGAACAAACTTGAATCTACACTATCTAAGGATGCTTCCGTTTTAATTTGAGCTTTTTAAGCCTAATAGTTATTGAGAACAAGATGTTTAAAGATTTTCTCTATGTATTAATATGTAAAAACATGATCCCCCCATTGTGGCCCTATCCTATCACCGGGGACTATGATTTGAACAGACTTGAATTTACACTATCTGAGGATGACTCCACTCAAATTTGAGCTTTGCAGGACTAATAATTTTTGAGATGAAAATTTTAAAGATTTTCTTTATATATTAATATGTAAAACTTGATCCCCCCATTATGGCCCAACCCTACCTCCAGGTTACCATGATTTTAACAGACTTGAATCTACACTACCTAAGGATGCTTCCATTTTTATTTGAGCTTTTCTCGCATAAAAGTTTTTGAGAAGAAGATTTTTGAAAATTTTCTCTATATATTCCTATGTAAAACTTGATCCCCCGATTGTGGCCCCACCCTACCCCTGGAGACAATAATTTGATCAAACGTGAATCTACACTACCTGCGGATGCTTCCATTTTTATTCGAGCTTTTCAAGCCTAATAGTTTTTAAGAAGAAGATAATTATATATTTTCTTTATATATTACTATGTAAAACATGATCCCCCAGTAGGAACTTCAACCTACCCCCGGGGACCATGATTTGAATAAACTTGAATCTACACTACCTGATGATGCTTCTATTTTAATTTGAGCTTTTCAAGCCTAGTAGTTTTTGAGAAGAAGATATTTAAAGATTGTCTCTATATATTACTGTGTAAAACATGATCCCCAAATGTGGCCCCGTTCTACCCCCGGGGGACCATGATTTGAACAAACTTGAATCTACTCTATCTGAGGATGCTTCCACTCAAATTTAAGCTTTCCTCGCCTAATAGTTTTTGAGAAGAAGATTTTAAAAGATTTTCTTTATATATTCCTATGTAAAACTTGATCCCATCATTGTGGCCCCACTTTACCCCTAGGAACTATAAGTTAAACAAACTTGAATTAACACTACCTGAGGATGCTTCAATTTTAATTTGAGCTTTTCTGGAATAAAAGTTTTTAAGAAGAAGATTTTTAAAGATTTTCTCCATATATATTCCTTTGTAAAACTTGATCCCCCTAGTTCGCCTCCACCCTACCCCTGGAGACCATGATTTGATCAAATGTGAATCTACACTACCTGAGGATGCTTCCATTTTTATTTGAGCTTTTCAAGCCTAATAGTTTTTGAGAAGAAGATAATTAAATATTTTCTATATATATTACTATGTAAAACATGATCCCCCAGTGGGGGCTTCAACCTACCCCCGGGGACCATGATTTGAACAAACCTGAATCTACACTACCTGAGGATGCTTCTATTTTATTTTGAGCTTTTCAAGCCTAGTAGTTTTTGAGAAGAAGATATTTAAAGATTTTCTATATATATTACTATGTAAAACATGATCCCCCAGTGGGGGCTTCAACCTACCCCGAGGACCATGATTTGAACAAACCTGAATCTACACTACCTGAGGATGCTTCTATTTTAATTTGAGCTTTTCAAGCCTAGTAGTTTTTGAGAAGAAGATATTTAAAGATTTTCTCTATATATTACTGTGTAAAACATGATCCCCACATGTGGCCCCGTTCTACCTCCGGGGGACCATGATTTGAACAAACTTGAATCTACTCTATCTGAAGATGCTTCCACTCAAATTTAAGCTTCCCTGGCCTAACAGTTTTTGAGAAGAAGATTTTTAAAAATGTTTTCTATGTATTCCTATGTAAAACTTGATCCCATCATTGTGGCCCCACCCCACCCCTAGGAACTATGAACAAACTTGAATCTACACTACCTGAGGATGCTTCCATTTTAATTTGACCTTTTCTAGCCTAATTAATTTTGAGAAGAAGATATTTAAAGATGTTTTCTATATATTACTATGTAAAACATGATCCCCCAATTGTGGCCCCACCCTACCCCGGGGACCATGATTTGAACAAAATTGAATCTACACTACCTGAGGATGCTTCTATTTTAATTTGAGCTTTTCAAGCTTAATAGTTTTTAAGAAGAAGATATATAAAGTTTTTCTCTATATATTACTATTTAAAACTTGATCCCCCCCCATTGTGGCCCCGCCCTACCCCCGGGGATCATGATTTAAACAAAATTGATTCTACACTACCTGAGGACGCTTTCACTCGAATTTGAGCTTTTCAAACCTAATAGTTTTGGAAAAGAAGGTTTTGATAAGATTTTCTCCATATATTCCTATGTAAAACTTGATCCCCTCAATTGTGGCCCCACCCTACCCCCAGGGACTATGGTTTTAACAACCTAAAATCTACACTATCTGAGGATGCTTCCACTCAAATTTGAGCTTTTCTGGCATAATAGTTTTTGAGAAGAAGATATTTTAAGATTTTCTCTATATATTACTTTGTAAAACATGATCCCCCAATTGTGGCCCCACCCTATCCCTGGGGACCATGATTTGAACAAACTTGTATCTACACTATCTCAGGATGCTTCCACTCAAATTTGAGTTTTCCTGGCCTAATAGTTTTTGAGAAGAAGATTTTTTAAGATTTTCTCACTATATTTCTATGTAAAACTTAATCCCACCAATTGTGGCCCCACCCTACCCCCAGGGACTATGATTTTAACAAACTCTAATCTACACTATCTGAGGATGCTTTAAGTTTGTTCAAATCATAGTCCCTGTTGGTATGGTGGGGCCACAATGGGAGGATCAAGTTTTACAGAGGAATATATATAGATAATATTTAAAAATTTTCTTCTCAAAGACAATTAGTCTTCACTTACACTACCTGAGGATGCTTCCATTTTAATTTGAGCTTTTCAAGCCTTATATTTTTTTGAGAAGAAGATATTTAAAGATTTGCTCTATATTTTACTATGTAAACCATGATCCCCAAATTGTGGCCCCACCCTATCCCCGGGGACCATGGTTTGAACAAACTTGAATCTACACTATCTGAGGATGCTTCCACTCAAATTTGAGCTTTCTTGGCCTAATAGTTTTTGAGAAGAGGATTTTTAAAGATTTTCTCTATTATGGCCCCACCTTATCCCCAGGTTACCATGATTTCAACAAACTTCACAGGGCGAAAAACCATCTTTAAGCAAGTCCTTAAAGGTGGCTTAAAGGTGACTTAAAGGAGCTTAAAGGCTATACAACCTTTAAGCCGCCTTTAAGTCACCTTTAAGCAAGTGCTTATAGGTCCTTAATGTCCAAACTTCTTTAAGCCACCTTTAAGCCACCTTTAAGCATCTTTAAGTGGCATTTACGCTCTCTTTACACTGCCTTTACACTGTCTTTAAGTGGCCTTTAAGTCAATATTGATCAAGCTGAACAATAAAAACATATATTAAATGCAAATTTAAAGCTCTTTTATAGGGATGGGAGGGGGTCATCCGAGTGATAATATAAATTCCAAGGAAGGGGGGGGGGTGTTCTAGGCGGTTTTAATCGTCGCGCCATTAAACACAGATCGCTATCATCAGCACCACTCCGATGGACACAGATTGCCGTTATAAAATTCTTTATAGTTTTGGGGGGTTTCAAAATTATTGTAAGGATGAGCGCAGTCTGTATCTTAATATGTGCATAAAACTAATTGAAGTATGTTTGTTTCCCATTATAAATTAATCGGTGAAAAAAAAATATCTCTCTCTCTCTCTCTCTCTCTCTCTCTCAGTTCATCCGGTTATTAAACAAAATAAAGATAATGAACCAAAAAATGCATGATTTAATTCGATAATCGGTTTAAGGTTTGTATTTTTTTTCAATTTTCATTATTTCTAACTCTAGATCTGCTAGATACATGTTAAAGATGAAAAGACTCTCAACTGCCTTTGTTATATCGGGCAGGATATTACTGCTTTGTTTGTCTAGACATAGTTTTGTTCGTTTGTGTATATCTAATTAGAGTCCAACTTAAGAAAACCCCTGGAACTAACCGATATATACAAGATATACACAACAGTTGTGTCGTGTGCCCAGGTGCATGTTTGTGTATATCTAATTAAAGTCTATTGTTTGTCCAACTTAAGAAAACCCCTGGAACTAACACAGAATATACAAGATATACACAACAGGTGTGTCGTGTGCCCAGGTGCACGTCGGGCTTTCTTAAGGCGTTGAATCTTAGTATATACGAGTATACGATAAGTCTAGTGAATAAAAGTTAATTTACATTTGTAATTCATTTTCAAAGTATTATTTCCTAGCTCTGGGTTTCAAAAATGTTACGTCTACAAATTAACGATACATGTATGTAAGAGTAAAATCTTGAGGCTAATTAATTAATGTACCGGTGATCATAAATAGGGGTTGATTATTTAAATATATGTATAAGGGTAAATATGTCAAATATACCCGGCCTGGTACATCATACAATTGTATGTACAAGTCATTTGCAATTGCCACATGCAGTAAATACGTCACCGGTAATTGGTATTTTTGTTTGTTATGGAATTGATAGTTCAAAAATCATGTACATACAATTACATGTAAATATTTAAACATATTGGAACGGCGCTGCGATCATGAAAACCGGGGAAATTGCGGGAAATTGAACAAATACCCTAATAGTATCCATGCGCGGATCTAGAGGGGGGGTCGGGGGGGTCCCGACCCCCCTGGAAAATGAAAATTTATTAAATTTACATAGTAAAATTATCGCGAAAATATGCCTCGGACCCCCCTGGCAAACACAATTATCCTTCGGACCCCCCCTGGAAAAATTTTCTGGATCCGCGCATGGTATCAATGCATTTAATAAAAGAAATGATTTCATTTTCTTTCTTACATTTTTATAGCTATAAATTAGATGAACGTATATCTACTCGGTTTAAATTTATTAACTTAGAAAGCCTACTATAGTGAACTTAACGGTTTCCATTTAGGTATAATATATTTTTGTTCACTGAAGACCAAGTTCCGTATTTCATTCTAAATACATGCATGCATGTAATTTATAAATTAGATATAATTGATTGTTACAAACTGAATGGTTTGTAAAAATATTTTCAAGTAAACACATTCAATACAGTGATTCAATATCCACTGATATATAGGATATAAAAACGATTATACATATGTTAGTTGCCGTGGCGCAGAGGAAGTGTGGTGATGCTAGTATACTAAGGGTCCAGGGTTCAATTCTCGCCGTGGCCGTTTTTTTGTTTTGTTTTTTTTAATTAATATCCGTTTTAATACCTTTTCTTTCATAAAGTTAGTACATTTTGTTGGAAATTAAGCACAATATTGAAAAAAAAAATTTTTAATGGCTTAAAGGTGGCTTAAAGGTAGCTTAAAGGTGGCTTAAAGGTGGCTTAAAGAAGTTTGGACATTAAGGACCTATAAGTTGTCCTTAAAGGTGGCTTAAAGGTGGCTTAAAGATAGTCTTTAAGCTGCCTTTAAGCCATCTTTACGCTTTCTTTAAGCCACCTTTAAGCAACACATATAGCTTAAAGGTGGCTTAAAGATCGTCTTTAAGCTACCTTTAAACACCTTTAAGCAATCTTTAAGGAGGACTTAAAGATGGTCATTCATCCTGTGCTTGAATCTACACTACCTAAGGATGCTTCCATTTTAATTTGAACTTTTCTGGCATAATAGTTTTTGAGAAGAAGACTTTTGAAAATTTTCTCTATATATTCCTATGTAAAACTTGATCCCCAAATTGTGGCCCCACCCTACCCCTGGAGACCATGATTTGAACAAACTTGAAACTACACTATCTGAGGATGCTTCCAATCAAATTTGAGCTTTCCTGGCCTAATAGTTTTTAAGTAGAAGATTTTAAAGATTTTCTTAATATATTTATATGTAAAACTTGATCCCCCCATTATGGCCCAACCCTACCCCCAGGTTACCATGATTTTAACAGACTTGATTCTACACTATCTAAGGATGCTTCCATTTTTATTTGAGCTTTTCTCGCGTAATAGTTTTTGAGAAGAAGATTTTTGAAAATTTTCTCTATATATTCCTATGTAAAATTTGATCCCCCAATTGTGGCCCTACCCTTCCCCTGGAGACTATACTTTGAACAAACGTTAATCTACACATCCTGAGGATGCTTCCATTTTTATTTGAGCTTTTCAAGCCTAATAGTTTTTGAGAAGAAGATAATTAAATATTTTCTATATAAATTACTATGTAAAACATGATCCCCCAGTGGGGGCTTCAACCTACCTCCGGGGACCATGATTTGAACAAACCTGAATCTACACTACCTGAGGATGCTTTTATTTTAATTTGAGCTTTTCAAGCCTTGTAGTTTTTGAGAAGAAGATATTTAAAGATTTTCTCTATATATTACTGTGTAAAACATGATCCCCAAATGTGGCCCCGTTCTACCCCCGGGGGACCATGATTTGAATAAACTTGAATGTACTCTATCTGAGGATGCTTCCACTCAAATTTGAGCTTTCCTGGCCTAATAGTTTTTGAGAAGAAAATTTTCGAAGATTTTCTCTCTATTTTCCTATGTAAAACTTGATCCCATCATTGTGGCCCCACCCTACCCCTAGGAACTAAGAACAAACTTGAATCTACACTACCTGAGGATGCTTCCATTTTAATTTGACCTTTTCTGGCCTAATTAATTTTGAGAAGAAGATATTTAAAGATGTTTTCTATATATTACTATGTAAAACATGATCCCCCAATTGTGGCCTTACCCAACCCCGGGGACCATGATTTGAACAAAATTGAATCTACACTACCTGAGGATGCTTCTATTTTAATTTGAGCTTTTCAAGCCTAGTAGTTTTTGAGAAGAAGATATTTAAAGATTTTCTCTATATATTACTGTGTAAAACATGATCCCCAAATGTGACCCCGTTCTACACCCGGGGGACCATGATTTGAAGAAACCTGAATCTACTCTATCTGATGATGCTTCCACTGAAAATTGAGCTCTCCTGGCTAAATAGTTTTTGAGAAGAAGATTTTTAAAAAATTTCTGTATATATTTCTATGTAAAACTGTTTCCCTACATTCTGGCCCCACCTCACCCTAGGTTACCATTAATTGAACAAACTTGAATCTACTCTATCTGATTATGCTTTGACTCAAATTTGAGCTTTCCTGGCCTAAAACTTTCTGGGAAGAAGATCTTTAAAGATTTTCTCTATATATTCCTATGTAAAACTTGATCCCATCATTGTGGCCCCACCCTACCCCTAGGAACTATGAACAAACTTGAATCTACACTACCTGAGGATGCTTCCATTTTAATTTGACCTTTTCTGGCCTAATTAATTTTGAGAAGAAGATATTTAAAGATGTTTTCTATATATTACTATGTAAAACATGATCCCCCAATTGTGGCCTTACCCAACCCCAGGGACCATGATTTGAACAAAATTGAATCTACACTACCTGAAGATGCTTCTATTTTAATTTGAGCTTTTCAAGCCTAATAGTCTTTTAAAAAATTTATGTATATATTCCTATGTAAAACTGTTTCCCTACATTCTGGCCCCACCTCACCCTAGGTTACAATTATTTCACTATCTGATAATGCTTTGACTCAAATTTAAGCTTTCCTGGCCTAATACTTTCTGGGAAGAAGATTTTTGAAGATTTTCTCTGTATATTCTTATGTAAAACTTGATCCTATCATTGTGGCCCCACCCTTGAATCTACACTATCTGAGGTTGCTTCCACTCAAATTTGAGCTTTCCTGGCCTAATAGTTTTTGAGAGGAAGATTTTTAAAAAGATTTTAAAAAAAATTCTCTATATATTCCTATGTAAAAATTCTTCCCCCCATTCTGGTACCACCTTACCATAGGTTTAGATGATTTGAACAAACATGATCCAGCAATTGTGGCCCGAACCTACCCCCGGGGACCATAATTTGAACGAACCTGAATTTACACTACCTGAGGATGCTTCCATTTTTATATGAGCTTTTCAAGCCTAAGGGTTTTTGAGAAGAAGATATTTAAAGATTTTCTCTATATATTACAATGTAAAACATGATCCCCCAATTTTGGCCCCACCCCATCCCCGGGACCATGATTTGAACAAATTTGAATGTACACTACCTGAGGATGCTTCCATTTTAATTTGAGCTTTTCAAGCCTAATAGTCTTTGAGAAGAAGATCTTTAAAGACTTTCTCTATATATTACTATGTAAAACATGATCCCCCAATTGTGGCCCCACCTTACCCTAGGTTACCATGATTTGAATAAACTTGAATCTACACTATCTGAGGATGCTTCCACTCAAATTTGAGCTTTCCTGGCCTAATAGTTTTTCAGAAGAAGATATTTAAAGATTTTCTCTATACATTACTATGTAAAACATGATCCCCCAATTGTGGCCCCACCCTATCCCCGGGGACCATGATTTGAACGAACCTGAATCTACTCTATCTGAGGATGCTTCCACTCAAATTTGAGCTTTCCTGGCCTAATAGTTTTTGAGAAGAGGATTTTTAAAGATTTTCTCTTTATATTCCTATGCAAAACTTTATCTCCCTATGGTGGCTCCACCTTACCCCAGGTTACCATTATTTGAACAAACTTGAATCTACACTATCTGAGGTTGCTTCCACTCAAATTTGAGCTTATCTGGCCTAATAGTTTTTGAGAAGAAAATTTTCGAAGATTTTCTCTATATTTTCCTATGTAAAACTTGATCCCCTCCATTGTGGCCCCACCCTACCCCCAGGGACTATGATTTTAACAAACTTGAATCTACACTACCTGAAGATGCTTCCATTTTAATTTGAGGTTTTCTTGTCTGATAGTTTTTGAGAAGCTTTTTGAATATTTTCTCTATATATTCCTTTGTAAAACTTGAACCACTCCATTGTGGCCCCACCCTTTCCCCAGAGACTATGATTTTCATAAACTTGAGTCTACACTACCTGAGGATGCTTCCACTCAAATTTGAGCTTTCCTGGCCTAATAGTTTTTTAGAAGAAGATTTTTAAAGATTTTCTCTATATATCCCTATGTTAACTTGATCACCCCAATTGTGGTCCCCCGTTCTACCCCCAGGGATATGATTTGAACAACCTTGCTTCTACACTACCTGCGGATGCTTCCATTTTAATTTTAGCTTTTCAGGCCTAATATTTTTTGAGAAGAAGACTTCTGAAGATTTTCTCTATATATTCCTTTCTATAACTTGATCACCCTATTGTTGCCCCACCCTACCTCTGGAGACCATGATTTGAACATATTTGAATCTACACTCTCTGAGGATGCTTCCTCTCAAATTTGAGATTTTTAAGCCTAATAGTTTATGAGAAGAAGATATTTAAATTTTTTCTCTATATATTACTATGTAAAACATGATCCCCCAATTGTGGCCCCACCCTTTCTCCGGGGACCATGATTTGAACAAACTTGAATCTACACTATCTGAGGATACTTCCACTCAAGTTTGAGCTTTCCTGGACTAATAGTTTTTGAGAAGAAGATTTTTGAATATTTTCTCTATATATTCCTATGTAAAACTTGATCCCATCATTGTGGCCCCACCCTTCCCCCCAGGGATTATGATTTGAACAAAGTTGAATCTACACTATCTGATTATGCTTTGACTCAAATTTGAGCTTTCCTGGCCTAATACTTTCTGGGAAGAAGATTTTTGAAGATTTTCTTTATATATTCCTATGGAAAACTTGATCCTATCATTGTGGCCCCACCCTACCCCCAGGGACTATGAGTTTAACAAACTTGAATTAACACTTCCTGAGGATGCTTCCAATTTAATTTGAGCTTTTTTGGCATAAAAGTTTTTGAGAAGAAGATATTTAAAGATTTTCTCTATATATAATAACATAATAGTTTTTGAGAAGAAGATTTTTGAAGATTTTCTCTATAAATTCCTATGTAAAACTTTATCCTATCATTGTGGCCCCACCCTACCCCCAGGGACTATGAGTTTAACAAACTTGAATTAACACTTCCTGAGGATGTTTCCATTTTAATTTGAGCTTTTTTGGCATAAAAGTTTTTGAGAAGAAGATATTTAAAGATTTTCTTTATATATAATAACATAATAGTTTTTGAGAAGAAGATTTTTGAAGATTTTCTCTATAAATTCCTATGTAAAACTTGATCCCCCCATTGTGGCCCCATGCTATCCCGGGAGACCATGATTTGAACAAACTTGAATCTACACTACCTAACGATGCTTCAATTTTAATTTGAACTTTTTTGGCATAAAAGTTTTTGAGAAGAAGATTTTTAAAGATTTTCTCTATACATTCCTTTGAAAAACTTAATCCCCCTATTGTGGTTTCACCCTACCCCTGGAGACCATGATTTGAATAAAATTGAATCTACACTACCTGAACATGCTTCCATTTTAATTTGAGCTTCTCAAGCTAAATAGTGTTTGGGAAGAAGATATTTAAAGATTTTCTCTATATATTACGTTGTAAAACTTGATCCCCCCATTGTGGCCCCACCTTACCCCAGGTTACCATGATTTTAACAAACTGGAATCTACACTATCTGAGGATGCTTCCACTTAAATGTGAGCTTTTCTGGCATAATAGTTTTTGAGAAGAAGATTTTTAAAGATTTTCTCTATATATTCCTATGTAAGACATGATCCCTCAATTGTGGCCCCGCCCTTACCCTGGAGACCATGATTTTAACAAACTTCAATCTACACTACCTGAGAATGCTTCCACTTAATTTTGAGCTTTTCAAGCCTAATAGTTTTTGAGAAGAAGATATTTAAAGATTTTCTCTATATATTCCTATGTAAGACATGATCCCCAAATTTTCCCCACCCTACCCCCGGGGACCATGATTTGAACATACTTGAATCTACACTCTCTGAGGATGCTTCCTCTTAAATTTGAGCTTTCCTAGCCTAAACTTTTATTAGATGAAGATGTTTAAAGATTTTCTCTATATATTAATATGTAAAAGTTGATCCCCCTATTGTAGCCCCACCCCACCCCCAGGGAGTATGATTTTAGCAAACTTGAATCTACACTACCTTAGGATGCTTTAAGTTTGTTCAAATCATAGTCCCTGTGGGTAGGGTGGGGCCACAATAGGGTGTTCAAATTTAACAGAGGAATATATAGAGATATTATTAAAAAATCTTCTTAAAGACGATCAGGCTTGACGAACACTACCTGAAGATGCTTCCATTTTAATTTGAGCTTTTCAAGCCTAATAGTTTTTGAGAAGATGATATTTCAAGATGTTCTCTATATATTACTATGTAAAACATGATCCCCCAATTGTGGCCCCACCCTATTCCCGGGGACCATGATTTGAACAAACTGGGATCTACTCTATCTGAGGATGCTTCCACTCAGATTTCAGCTTTTTTGGCATAATAGGTTTTAAGAAAAAGATGTTTGAAGATTGTCTCTATATATTCCTTGGTAAGACATGATCCCCCAATTGTGGCCCCACCCTAACCCTGGAGACAATGAATGAACAAACTTGAATGTACACTATCTGAAGATGCTTCCTCTCAAGTTTGAGCTTTCCTGGCCTAACTGTTTTTGAGATGAAGATGTTTCAAGATTTTCCCTATATATTAATATGTAAAATTTGATCCCCCTATTGTGGGCCCAGCCTACCCCCAGGGAGTATGATTTGAACAAAATTGAATCTACGCTATCTGAGGATGCTTCCACTAAAATTTGAGCTTTCCTGGCCTAATAGTTTTTGAGAGGAAGATTTTTAAAAAGATTTTTAAAAAATTTCTCTATATATTCCTATGTAAAAATTCTTCCCACCATTCTGGCACCACCTTACCCTAGGTTAAGATGATTTGAACAAACATGATCCAGCAATTGTGGCCCGAACATACCCACGGGGACAATAATTTGAACGAACCTGAATTTACACTACCTGAGGATGCTTCCATTTTTATATGAGCTTTTCAAGCCTAAGGGTTTTTGAGAAGAAGATATTTAAAGATTTTCTCTATATATTACAATGTAAAACATGATCCCCCAATTTTGGCCCCACCCCATCCCCGGGACCACGCAGGGGTGTTAAGGAAGCATATGGCCAATTAAGCGTCTTATTTTTACTGTTATATTCAAAATCGTGAAATTAAATAATTATTTTGAATAAGATCAAAAACTTAGTATTATCCTTTAAAATGGACGTCAGTGCAATAAAATCGGGTAGTACATTACTGCCACATTGGTACATTATCACGTGACAACTATAAATAGTTTACATATATTCCTTAACATAAAATGAGATAGAACAACACTACCCCACGGTTTCCAAAATAAAATAAGCATACCAAGTGAAAGCAAAACATCTCAGTTTAATCAAAACCGCTGCTAGAATCCTATGTTTGTTCTTATTAAAAAGTTATTTATCCGGTTCTAGTAAAACCTTCCCAACTTTTATATAGTTTGCACGGAAAACGGCAAATTGCATCAAAACAACACACAACATGGGATTCTAGCAGCACTTTTCAATTTAAGCATTGATCAAACTAACGATACGTATAAAATTTCAAGTTCAATATATACGGGGTAGTGTTGTTCTAGTCGGATTTTTACATCGTAAACAACGACAGAGGAAAGCCTGGCCGATAAATAAAAGCAAATTTACATACCTTTTAGCGAATGATTGATAAAACTAACATCTCTCCCAGTATTCTTATGTTCAATTCTCAATGAATCACACCACAGTACTTTATTAGAGTTCTTCGATCAGTTATATTTTGAATATGTTTACAATGCTTTCCGATCAAATTCACACGACATTCAACTTTTAGTCATGACGTCATCAATGTGTAAATCTACGTAACACAAACTAATTTCTGGAAAAAATTGTCTTCAGTATTTTTTATTTGTTTTTGATCTACGTTTCGTTGCTTAGATATTTGAATATGTACATAATAACTAAGATTTGTGATTTCACGGAATTACATGCAACTCAGATTCCATATGCTTCCTTAACACCCCCGCGCATGATTTGTACACTACCTGAGGATGCTTCCATTTTAATTTGAGCTTTTCAATCCTAATAGTCTTTGAGAAGAAGATCTTTAAAGATTTTCTCTATACATTACTATGTAAAACATGATCCCCCAATTGTGGCCCCACCTTACCCTAGGTAACCATGATTTGAATAAACTTGAATCTACACTATCTGAGGATGCTTCCACTCAAATTTGAGCTTTCCTGACTTAATAGTTTTTGAGAAGAAGATTTTTGAAGATTTTCTGTGTATATTCCTATGAAAAACTTAATCACCCTAATTGTGGTCCCACCCTACCCCCAAATACTATGATTTTAGCAAACTTTAATCTACACTATCTGAGGATTCTTCAAGTTTGTTCAAATCATAGTCCCTGTGGGTATGGTGGGGCCGCAATAGGGGGATCAAGTTTGACAGAGGAATATATAGGGATAATATTTAAAAATCTTCTTCTCAAAGAGTATTAGGCTTGACTTACACTATCTTAGGATGCTTCCATTTTAATTTGAGCTTTTCAAGTTTAATACTTTTTTGAAAAGAAGATATTTAAAGATTTTCTCTATATACGTATTACTATGTAAAACATGATCCCCCAATTGTGGCCCCACCCTATCCCCGGGGACCATGATTTGAACGAACCTGAATCTACTCTATCTGAGGATGCTTCCACTCAAATTTGAGCTTTCCTGGCCTAATCGTTTTTGAGAAGAGGATTTTTAAAGATTTTCTCTTTATATTCCTATGGAAAACTTTATCCCCCTTTGGTGGCTCCACCTTACCCCAGGTTACCATTATTTGAACAAACTTGAATCTACACTACCTGAGGATGCTTTAAGTTTGTTCAAATCATAGTCCCTGTGGGTAGGGTGGGGCCACAATAGGGTGTTCAAATTTAACAGAGGAATATATAGAGATATTATTAAAAAATCTTCTTAAAGACGATTAGGCTTAACGAACACTACCTGAAAATGCTTCCATTTTAATTTGAGCTTTTCAAGCCTAATAGTTTTTGAGAAGAAGATATTTAAAGATGTTCTCTATATATTACTATGTAAAACATGATCCCCCAATTGTGGCCCCACCCTATTCCCGGGGACCATGATTTGAACAAACTGGAATCTACTCTATCTGAGGATGCTTCCACTCAGATTTCAGCTTTTTTGGCATAATAGGTTTTAAGAAAAAGATTTTTGAAGATTGTCTCTATATATTCCTTTGTAAGACATGATCCCCCAACTGTGGCCCCACCCTAACCCTGGAGACAATGAATGAACAAACTTGAATGTACACTATCTGAAGATGCTTCCTCTCAAATTTGAGCTTTCCTGGCCTAACTGTTTTTGAGATGAAGATGTTTCAAGATTTTCCCTATATATTAATATGTAAAATTTGATCCCCCTATTGTGGGCCCAGCCTACCCCCAGGGAGTATGATTTGAACAAAATTGAATCTACGCTATCTGAGGATGCTTCCACTAAAATTTGAGCTTTCCTGGCCTAATAGTTTTTGAGAGGAAGATTTTTAAAAAGATTTTTAAAAAATTTCTCTATATATTCCTATGTAAAAATTCTTCCCACCATTCTGGCACCACCTTACCCTAGGTTAAGATGATTTGAACAAACATGATCCAGCAATTGTGGCCCGAACATACCCCCGGGGACAATAATTTGAACGAACCTGAATTTACACTACCTGAGGATGCTTCCATTTTTATATGAGCTTTTCAAGCCTAAGGGTTTTTGAGAAGAAGATATTTAAAGATTTTCTCTATATATTACAATGTAAAACATGATCCCCCAATTTTGGCCCCACCCCATCCCCGGGACCATGATTTGTACACTACCTGAGGATGCTTCCATTTTAATTTGAGCTTTTCAATCCTAATAGTCTTTGAGAAGAAGATCTTTAAAGATTTTTTCTCTATACATTACTATGTAAAACATGATCCCCCAATTGTGGCCCCACTTACCCTAGGTAACCATGATTTGAATAAACTTGAATCTACACTATCTGAGGATGCTTCCACTCAAATTTGAGCTTTCCTGACTTAATAGTTTTTGAGAAGAAGATTTTTGAAAATTTTCTGTGTATATTCCTATTAAAAACTTAATCACCCTAATTGTGGTCCCACCCTACCCCGAAATACTATGATTTTAGCAAGCTTTAATCTACACTATCTGAGGATTCTTCAAGTTTGTTCAAATCATAGTCCCTGTGGGTATGGTGGGGCCGCAATAGGGGGATCAAGTTTGACAGTCAAGTCTTCTTCTCAAACAGTATTAGGCTTGACTTACACTACCTGAGGATGCTTCCATTTTAATTTGAGCTTTTCAAGTTTAATACTTTTTTGAAAAGAAGATATTTAAAGATTTTCTCTATATACGTATTACTATGTAAAACATGATCCCCCAATTGTGGCCCCACCCTATCCCCGGGGACCATGATTTGAACGAACCTGAATCTACTCTATCTGAGGATGCTTCCACTCAAATTTGAGCTTTCCTGGCCTAATAGTTTTTGAGAAGAGGATTTTTAAAGATTTTCTCTTTATATTCCTATGCAAAACTTTATCCCCCTTTGGTGGCTCCACCTTACCCCAGGTTACCATTATTTGAACAAACTTGAATCTACACTACCTGAGGATGCTTTAAGTTTGTTCAAATCATAGTCCCTGTGGGTAGGGTGGGGCCACAATAGGGTGTTCAAATTTAACAGAGGAATATATAGAGATATTATTAAAAAATCTTCTTAAAGACGATTAGGCTTGACGAACACTACCTGAAAATGCTTCCATTTTAATTTGAGCTTTTCAAGCCTAATAGTTTTTGAGAAGAAGATATTTCAAGATGTTCTCTATATATTACTATGTAAAACATGATCCCCCAATTGTGGCCCCACCCTATTCCCGGGGACCATGATTTGAACAAACTGGAATCTACTCTATCTGAGGATGCTTCCACTCAGATTTCAGCTTTTTTGGCATAATAGGTTTTAAGAAAAAGATTTTTGAAGATTGTCTCTATATATTCCTTTGTAAGACATGATCCCCCAATTGTGGCCCCACCCTAACCCTGGAGACAATGAATGAACAAACTTGAATGTACACTATCTGAAGATGCTTCCTCTCAAATTTGAGCTTTCCTGGCCTAACTGTTTTTGAGATGAAGATGTTTCAAGATTTTCCCTATATATTAATATGTAAAATTTGATCCCCCTATTGTGGGCCCAGCATACCCCCAGGGAGTATGATTTGAACAAAATTGAATCTACGCTATCTGAGGATGCTTCCACTAAAATTTGAGCTTTCCTGGCCTAATAGTTTTTGAGAGGAAGATTTTTAAAAAGATTTTTAAAAAATTTCTCTATATATTCCTATGTAAAAATTCTTACCACCATTCTGGCACCACCTTACCCTAGGTTAAGATGATTTGAACAAACATGATCCAGCAATTGTGGCCCGAACATACCCCCGGGGACAATAATTTGAACGAACCTGAATTTACACTACCTGAGGATGCTTCCATTTTTATATGAGCTTTTCAAGCCTAAGGGTTTTTGAGAAGAAGATATTTAAAGATTTTCTCTATATATTACAATGTAAAACATGATCCCCCAATTTTGCCCCCACCCCATCCCCGGGACCATGATTTGTACACTACCTGAGGATGCTTCCATTTTAATTTGAGCTTTTCAATCCTAATAGTCTTTGAGAAGAAGATCTTTAAAGATTTTCTCTATACATTACTATGTAAAACATGATCCCCCAATTGTGGCCCCACTTACCCTAGGTAACCATGATTTGAATAAACTTGAATCTACACTATCTGAGGATGCTTCCACTCAAATTTGAGCTTTCCTGACTTAATAGTTTTTGAGAAGAAGATTTTTGAAGATTTTCTGTGTATATTCCTATGAAAAACTTAATCACCCTAATTGTGGTCCCACCCTACCCCGAAATACTATGATTTTAGCAAGCTTTAATCTACACTATCTGAGGATTCTTCAAGTTTGTTCAAATCATAGTCCCTGTGGGTATGGTGGGGCCGCAATAGGGGGATCAAGTTTGACAGTCAAGTCTTCTTCTCAAACAGTATTAGGCTTGACTTACACTACCTGAGGATGCTTCCATTTTAATTTGAGCTTTTCAAGTTTAATACTTTTTTGAAAAGAAGATATTTAAAGATTTTCTCTATATACGTATTACTATGTAAAACATGATCCCCCAATTGTGGCCCCACCCTATCCCCGGGGACCATGATTTGAACGAACCTGAATCTACTCTATCTGAGGATGCTTCCACTCAAATTTGAGCTTTCCTGGCCTAATAGTTTTTGAGAAGAGGATTTTTAAAGATTTTCTCTTTATATTCCTATGCAAAACTTTATCCCCCTTTGGTGGCTCCACCTTACCCCAGGTTACCATTATTTGAACAAACTTGAATCTACACTACCTGAGGATGCTTTAAGTTTGTTCAAATCATAGTCCCTGTGGGTAGGGTGGGGCCACAATAGGGTGTTCAAATTTAACAGAGGAATATATAGAGATATTATTAAAAAATCTTCTTAAAGACGATTAGGCTTGACGAACACTACCTGAAAATGCTTCCATTTTAATTTGAGCTTTTCAAGCCTAATAGTTTTTGAGAAGAAGATATTTAAAGGTGTTCTCTATATATTACTATGTAAAACATGATCCCCCAATTGTGGCCCCACCCTATTCCCGGGGACCATGATTTGAACAAACTGGAATCTACTCTATCTGAGGATGCTTCCACTCAGATTTCAGCTTTTTTGGCATAATAGGTTTTAAGAAAAAGATTTTTGAAGATTGTCTCTATATATTCCTTTGTAAGACATGATCCCCCAATTGTGGCCCCACCCTAACCCTGGAGACAATGAATGAACAAACTTGAATGTACACTATCTGAAGATGCTTCCTCTCAAATTTGAGCTTTCCTGGCCTAACTGTTTTTGAGATGAAGATGTTTCAAGATTTTCCCTATATATTAATATGTAAAATTTGATCCCCCTATTGTGGGCCCAGCATACCCCCAGGGAGTATGATTTGAACAAAATTGAATCTACGCTATCTGAGGATGCTTCCACTAAAATTTGAGCTTTCCTGGCCTAATAGTTTTTGAGAGGAAGATTTTTAAAAAGATTTTTAAAAAATTTCTCTATATATTCCTATGTAAAAATTCTTACCACCATTCTGGCACCACCTTACCCTAGGTTAAGATGATTTGAACAAACATGATCCAGCAATTGTGGCCCGAACATACCCCCGGGGACAATAATTTGAACGAACCTGAATTTACACTACCTGAGGATGCTTCCATTTTTATATGAGCTTTTCAAGCCTAAGGGTTTTTGAGAAGAAGATATTTAAAGATTTTCTCTATATATTACAATGTAAAACATGATCCCCCAATTTTGCCCCCACCCCATCCCCGGGACCATGATTTGTACACTACCTGAGGATGCTTCCATTTTAATTTGAGCTTTTCAATCCTAATAGTCTTTGAGAAGAAGATCTTTAAAGATTTTCTCTATACATTACTATGTAAAACATGATCCCCCAATTGTGGCCCCACTTACCCTAGGTAACCATGATTTGAATAAACTTGAATCTACACTATCTGAGGATGCTTCCACTCAAATTTGAGCTTTCCTGACTTAATAGTTTTTGAGAAGAAGATTTTTGAAGATTTTCTGTGTATATTCCTATGAAAAACTTAATCACCCTAATTGTGGTCCCACCCTACCCCCAAATACTATGATTTTAGCAAGCTTTAATCTACACTATCTGAGGATTCTTCAAGTTTGTTCAAATCATAGTCCCTGTGGGTATGGTGGGGCCGCAATAGGGGGATCAAGTTTGACAGTCAAGTCTTCTTCTCAAACAGTATTAGGCTTGACTTACACTACCTGAGGATGCTTCCATTTTAATTTGAGCTTTTCAAGTTTAATACTTTTTTGAAAAGAAGATATTTAAAGATTTTCTCTATATACGTATTACTATGTAAAACATGATCCCCCAATTGTGGCCCCACCCTATCCCCGGGGACCATGATTTGAACGAACCTGAATCTACTCTATCTGAGGATGCTTCCACTCAAATTTGAGCTTTCCTGGCCTAATAGTTTTTGAGAAGAGGATTTTTAAAGATTTTCTCTTTATATTCCTATGCAAAACTTTATCCCCCTTTGGTGGCTCCACCTTACCCCAGGTTACCATTATTTGAACAAACTTGAATCTACACTACCTGAGGATGCTTTAAGTTTGTTCAAATCATAGTCCCTGTGGGTAGGGTGGGGCCACAATAGGGTGTTCAAATTTAACAGAGGAATATATAGAGATATTATTAAAAAATCTTCTTAAAGACGATTAGGCTTGACGAACACTACCTGAAAATGCTTCCATTTTAATTTGAGCTTTTCAAGCCTAATAGTTTTTGAGAAGAAGATATTTAAAGATGTTCTCTATATATTACTATGTAAAACATGATCCCCCAATTGTGGCCCCACCCTATTCCCGGGGACCATGATTTGAACAAACTGGAATCTACTCTATCTGAGGATGCTTCCACTCAGATTTCAGCTTTTTTGGCATAATAGGTTTTAAGAAAAAGATTTTTGAAGATTGTCTCTATATATTCCTTTGTAAGACATGATCCCCCAATTGTGGCCCCACCCTAACCCTGGAGACAATGAATGAACAAACTTGAATGTACACTATCTGAAGATGCTTCCTCTCAAATTTGAGCTTTCCTGGCCTAACTGTTTTAGAGATGAAGATGTTTCAAGATTTTCCCTATATATTAATATGTAAAATTTGATCCCCCTATTGTGGGCCCAGCCTACCCCCAGGGAGTATGATTTGAACAAAATTGAATCTACGCTATCTGAGGATGCTTCCACTAAAATTTGAGCTTTCCTGGCCTAATAGTTTTTGAGAGGAAGATTTTTAAAAAGATTTTTAAAAAATTTCTCTATATATTCCTATGTAAAAATTCTTACCACCATTCTGGCACCACCTTACCCTAGGTTAAGATGATTTGAACAAACATGATCCAGCAATTGTGGCCCGAACATACCCCCGGGGACAATAATTTGAACGAACCTGAATTTACACTACCTGAGGATGCTTCCATTTTTATATGAGCTTTTCAAGCCTAAGGGTTTTTGAGAAGAAGATATTTAAAGATTTTCTCTATATATTACAATGTAAAACATGATCCCCCAATTTTGGCCCCACCCCATCCCCGGGACCATGATTTGTACACTACCTGAGGATGCTTCCATTTTAATTTGAGCTTTTCAATCCTAATAGTCTTTGAGAAGAAGATCTTTAAAGATTTTCTCTATACATTACTATGTAAAACATGATGCTCCAATTGTGGCCCCACCTTACCCTAGGTAACCATGATTTGAATAAACTTGAATCTACACTATCTGAGGATGCTTCCACTCAAATTTGAGCTTTCCTGACTTAATAGTTTTTGAGAAGAAGATTTTTGAAGATTTTCTCTGTATATTCCTATGAAAAACTTAATCACCCTAATTGTGGTCCCACCCTACCCCCAAATATTATGATTTTAGCAAACTTTAATCTACACTATCTGAGGATTCTTCAAGTTTGTTCAAATCATAGTCCCTGTGGGTATGGTGGGGCCGCAATAGGGGGATCAAGTTTGACAGAGGAATATATAGGGATAATATTTAAAAATCTTCTTCTCAAAGAGTATTAGGCTTGACTTACACTACCTGAGGATGCTTCCATTTTAATTTGAGCTTTTCAAGTTTAATACTTTTTTGAAAAGAAGATATTTAAAGATTTTCTCTATATACGTATTACTATGTAAAACATGATCCCCCAATTGTGGCCCCACCCTATCCCCGGGGACCATGATTTGAACGAACCTGAATCCACTCTATCTGAGGATGCTTCCACTCAAATTTGAGCTTTCCTGGCCTAATAGTTTTTGAGAAGAGGATTTCTAAAGATTTTCTCTTTATATTCCTATGCAAAACTTTATCCCCCTATGGTGGCTCCACCTTACCCCAGGTTACCATTATTTGAACAAACTTGAATCTACACTATCTGAGGTTGCTTCCACTCAAATTTGAGCTTTCCTGGCCTAATAGTTTTTGAGAAGAAAATTTTCGAAGATGTTCTCTATATTTTCCTATGTAAAACTTGATCCCCTCCATTGTGGCCCCACCCTACCCCCAGGGACTATGATTTTAACAAACTTGAATCTACACTACCTGAGGATGCTTCCATTTTAATTTGAGCTTTTCTGGCCTGATAGTTTTTGAGAAGCTTTTTGAATATTTTCTCTATATATTCCTTTGTAAAACTTGAACCACTCCATTGTGGCCCCACCCTATCCCCAGGGACTATGATTTTCACAAACTTGAGTCTACACTACCTGAGGATGCTTCCACTCAAATTTGAGCTTTCCTGACCTAATAGTTTATTAGAAGAAGATTTTTAAAGATTTTCTCTATATATCCCTATGTAAACTTGATCACCCCATTGTGCCCCCCCCCACCATCCCCCCAGGGATATGATTTGAACAACCTTGATTCTACACTACCTGCGGATGCTTCCATTTTAATTTTAGCTTTTCAGACCTAATATTTTTTGAGAAGAAGACTTCTGAAGATTTTCTCTATATATTCCTTTCTAAAACTTGATCCCCCTATTATTGCCCCACCCTACCTCTGGAGACCATGATTTGAACAAACATAAATCTACACTACATGAGGATGCTTTCATTTTCATTTGAGATTTTTAAGCCTAATAGTTTTTGAGGAGAAGATATTTAAATTTTTTCTCTATATATTACTATGTAATACATGATCCCCCAATTGTGGCCCCACCCTTTCTCCGGGGACCATGATTTGAACGAACTTGAATCTACACTATCTGAGGATACTTCCACTCAAGTTTGAGCTTTCCTTGACTAATAGTTTTTGAGAAGAAGATTTTTGAATATTTTCTCTATATATTCCTATGTAAAACTTGATCCCATCATTGTGACCCCACCCTTCGCCCCAGGGATTATGATTTGAACAAACTTGAATCTACACTATCTGATTATGCTTTGACTCAAATTTGAGCTTTACTGGCCTAATACTTTCTGGGAAGAAGATTTTTGAAGATTTTCTCTATATATTCCTATGTAAAACTTGATCTTATCATTGTGGCCCCACCCTACCCCCAGGGACTATGAGTTTAACAAACTTGAATTAACACTTCCTGAGGATGCTTCCATTTTAATTTGAGCTTTTTTGGCATAAAGGTTTTTGAGAAGAAGATATTTAAAGATTTTCTCTATATATAATAACATAATAGTTTTTGAGAAGAAGATTTTTGAAGATTTTCTCTATAAATTCCTACGTAAAACTTGATCCTATCATTGTGGCCCCACCCTACCCCCAGGGACTATGAGTTTAACAAACTTGAATTAACACTTCCTGAGGATGCTTCCATTTTAATTTGAGCTTTTTTGGCATAAAAGTTTTTGAGAAGAAGATATTTAAAGATTTTCTCTATATATAATAACATAACAGTTTTTGAGAAGAAGATTTTTGAAGATTTTCTCTATAAATTCCCATGTAAAACTTGATCCCCCCATTGTGGCCCCACGCTATCCCGGGAGACCATGATTTGAACAAACTTGAATCTACACTACCTAACGATGCTTCAATTTTAATTTGAACTTTTTTGGCATAAAAGTTTTTGAGAAGAAGATATTTAAAGATTTTCTATATACATTCCTTTGAAAAACTTAATCCCCCTATTGTGGCTCCACCCTACCCCCTGGAGACCATGATTTGAATAAAATTGAATCTACACTACCTGAAGATGCTTCCATTTTAATTTGAGCTTCTCAAGCTTAATAGTTTTTGGGAAGAAGATATTTAAAGATTTTCTCTATATATTACGTTGTAAAACTTGATCCCCCCATTGTGGCCCCACCTTAACCCAGGTTACCATGATTTTAACAAACTGGAATCTACACTATCTGAGGCTGCTTCCACTTAAATGTGAGCTTTTCTGGCATAATAGTTTTTGAGAAGAAGATTTTTAAAGATTTGCTCTATATATTCCTATGTAAACCATGATCCCTCAATTGTGGCCCCACCCTAACCCTGGAGACCATGATTTTAACAATTTTCAATCTACACTACCTGAGAATGCTTCCACTTAATTTTGAGCTTTTCAAGCATAATAGTTTTTGAGAAGAAGATATTTAAAGATTTTCTCTATATATTCCTATGTAAGACATGATCCCATAATTTTCCCCACCCTACCCCCGGGGACCATGATTTGAACATACTTGAATCTACGCTCTCTGAGGATGCTTCCTCTCAAATTTGAGCTTTCCTAGCCTAAACTTTTATTAGATGAAGATGTTTAAAGATTTTCTCTTTATATTAATATGTAAAAGTTGATCCCCCTATTGTAGCCCCACCCCACCCCCAGGGAGTATGATTTTAGCAAACTTGAATCTACACTACCTGAGGATGCTTTAAGTTTGTTCAAATCATAGTCCTTGTGGGTAGGGTGGGGCCACAATAGGGTGTTCAAATTTAACAGAGGAATATATAGAGATATTATTAAAAAATCTTCTTAAAAACGATTAGGCTTAACGAACACTACCGGAAAATGCTTCCATTTTAATTTGAGCTTTTCAAGCCTAATAGTTTTTGAGAAGAAGATATTTAAAGATGTTCTCTATATATTACTATGTAAAACATGTTCCCCCAATTGTGGCCCCACCCTATTCCCGGGGACCATGATTTGAACAAACTGGAATCTACTCTATCTGAGGATGCTTCCACTCAAATTTCAGCTTTTTTGGCATAATAGTTTTTTAGAAAAAGATTTTTGAAGATTGTCTCTATATATTCCTTTGTAAGACATGATCCCCCAATTGTGGTCCCACCCTAACCCTGGAGACAATGAATGAACAAACTTGAATGTACACTATCTGAAGATGCTTCCTCTCAAATTTGAGCTTTCCTGGCCTAACTGTTTTTGAGATGAAGATGTTTCAAGATTTTCCCTATATATTAATATGTAAAATTTGATCCCCCTATTGTGGGCCTAGCCTACCCCCAGGGAGTATGATTTGAACAAAATTGAATCTACGCTATCTGAGGATGCTTCCACTAAAATTTGAGCTTTCCTGGCCTAATAGTTTTTGAGAGGAAGATTTTTAAAACGATTTTTAAAAAATTTCTCTATATATTCCTATGTAAAAATTCTTCCCACCATTCTGGCACCACCTTACCCTAGGTTAAGATGATTTGAACAAACATGATCCAGCAATTGTGGCCCGAACATACCCCCGGGGACAATAATTTGAACGAACCTGAATTTACACTACCTGAGGATGCTTCCATTTTTATATGAGCTTTTCAAGCCTAAGGGTTTTTAAGAAGAAGATATTTAAAGATTTTCTCTATATATTACAATGTAAAACATGATCCCCCAATTTTGGCCCCACCCCATCCCCGGGACCATGATTTGAACAAATTTGAATGTACACTACCTGAGGATGCTTCCATTTTAATTTGAGCTTTTCAAGCCTAATAGTCTTTGAGAAGAAGATCTTTAAAGATTTTCTCTATATATTACTATGTAAAACATGATCCCCCAATTGTGGCCCCACCTTACCCTAGGTAACCATGATTTGAATAAACTTGAATCTACACTATCTGAGGATGCTTCCACACAAATTTGAACTTTCCTGACCTAATAGTTTTTGAGAAGAAGATTTTTGAAGATTTTCTGTGTATATTCCTATGAAAAACTTAATCACCCCAAATGTGGTCCCACCCTACCCCCAAATACTATGATTTTAACAAACTTTAATCTACACTATCTGAGGATTCTTCAAGTTTGTTCAAATCATAGTCCCTGTGGGTATGGTGGGGCCGCAATAGGGGGATCAAGTTTGACAGAGGAATATATAGGGATAATATTTAAAAATCTTCTTCTCAAAGAGTATTAGGCTTGACTTACACTACCTGAGGATGCTTCCATTTTAATTTGAGCTTTTCAAGTTTAATACTTTTTTGAAAAGAAGATATTTAAAGATTTTCTCTATATACGTATTACTATGTAAAACATGATCCCCCAATTGTGGCCCCATCCTATCCCCGGGGACCATGATTTGAACGAACCTGAATCTACTCTATCTGAGGATGCTTCCACTCAAATTTGAGCTTTCCTGGCCTAATAGTTTTTGAGAAGAGGATTTTTAAAGATTTTCTCTTTATATTCCTATGTAAAACTTTATCCCCCTATGGTGGCTCCACCTTACCCCAGGTTACCATTATTTGAACAAACTTGAATCTACACTATCTGAGGTTGCTTCCACTCAAATTTGAGCTTTCCTGGCCTAATAGTTTTTGAGAAGAAAATTTTCGAAGATTTTCTCTATATTTTCCTATGTAAAACTTGATCCCCTCCATTGTGGCCCCACCCTACCCCCAGGGACTATGATTTTAACAAACTTGAATCTACACTACCTGAGGATGCTTCCATTTTAATTTGAGCTTTTCTGGCCTGATAGTTTTTGAGAAGCTTTTTGAATATTTTCTCTATATATTCCTTTGTAAAACTTGAACCACTCCATTGTGGCCCCACCCTATCCCCAGGGACTATGATTTTCACAAACTTGAGTCTACACTACCTGAGGATGCTTCCACTCAAATTTGAGCTTTCCTGGCCTAATAGTTTTTCAGAAGAAGATTTTTAAAGATTTCCTCTATATATCCCTATGTAAACTTGATCACCCCATTGTGCCCCCCCCCCCCATCCCCCCAGGGATATGATTTGAACAACCTTGATTCTACACTACCTGCGGATGCTTCCATTTTAATTTTAGCTTTTCAGACCTAATATTTTTTGAGAAGAAGACTTCTGAAGATTTTCTCTATATATTCCTTTCTAAAACTTGATCCCCCTATTATTGCCCCACCCTACCTCTGGAGACCATGATTTGAACAAACATAAATCTACACTACCTGAGGATGCTTTCATTTTCATTTGAGATTTTTAAGCCTAATAGTTTTTGAGAAGAAGATATTTAAATTTTTTCTCTATATATTACTATGTAAAACATGATCCCCCAATTGTGGCCCCACCCTTTCTCCGGGGACCATAATTTGAACGAACTTGAATCTACACTATCTGAGGATACTTCCACTCAAGTTTGAGCTTTCCTTGACTAATAGTTTTTGAGAAGAAGATTTTTGAATATTTTCTCTATATATTCCTATGTAAAACTTGATCCCATCATTGTGGCCCCACCCTTCCCCCCAGGGATTATGATTTGAACAAAGTTGAATCTACACTATCTGATTATGCTTTGACTCAAATTTGAGCTTTACTGGCCTAATAATTTTTGAGAAGAAGATTTTTAAAGATGTTCTCTATATATTCCTTTGTAAAACTTGATCCCCTCAATTGTAGCCCCACCCTACCCCCAGGGACTATCTTTTTAACAAACTTGAATCTACACTATCTGAGGATGCTTCCACTCAAATTTAAGCTTTTCTGGCATAATAGTTTTTTAGAAAAAGTTTTTTGAAGATTTTCTCTATATATTCCTATGTAAAACTTGATCCCCCCCCCATTGTGGCCCCAACCTACTCCCAGGGACTATGATTTGAACAAACTTGAATCTACACTACTTGAGGATGTTTCAATTTTAATTTGAGTTTTTCTGGCATAATAGTTTTTGGGAAGAAAATTATTAAAAACTATCTCTATATATTCCTAAGTAAAACTTTATCCCCCTATTGTGGCCACACCCTACCCACAAGGACCATGATTTGAACAAATTTGAATCATTACTATCTGAGGATGCTTCCACTTAAATTTGAGCTTTCCTGGCCTAATATTTTTTGAGAAGAAGATTTTTAAAGATTTTCTCTTAATATTACTATGTAAAGCTTGATCCTCCCATTGTGGCCCCATCCTACCCCCGGGGACCATGATTTGAACAAAGTTGAATCTACACTATCTGAGGATACTTCCATTTTAATTTGAGCTTTTCTTGCCTAATAGTTTTTGAGAAAAATATTATTAAAGACTATCATTATATATTCCTATGTTAAACTTGATCCCCCTATTGTGGCAACACCCTACTCACAGGGACCTTGATTTGAACAAATTTGAATCTACACTCTTTGAGGATGCTTCCATTCAAATTTGAGATTACCTGGCCTAATAGTTTTTGAGAAAAATCTACACTATCTGAGGATGCTTCCATTTTAATTTGAGCTTTCCTGGCCTAATAGTTTTTGAGAAGAAGATTATTAAAGATTATCTCTATATATTGCTATGTAAAACTTTATCCCCCTATTGTGGCCACACCCTACCCACAGGGACCATGATTTGAAGAAATTTGAATCATTACTATCTGAGGATGCTTCCACTCAAATTTGAGCTTTTCTGGCCTAATAGTTTTTTAGAACAAGATTTTTAAAGATTTTCTCTTAACATTACTATGTAAAACTTGATCCCCCCTTTGTGGCCCCACCCTATTCCCGGGGACCATGATTTGAACAAACTTGAATCTACACTATCTGAGGATGCTCCCATTTTAATTTTAGCTTTTCTGGCCTGATAGTTTTTGAGAAGAAGATTTTTGAAGATTTTTTCTCTATATAGTTCAATGTAAAACTTGATTCCCCTCTTGTGGCCCCTCCCTACCCCCGGGGACCATGATTTGAACAAAATTTAATTTACACTACCTGAGATGTCTTCACACAAGTTGAAGCTTTTCAGGCCGAATAGAAGGCCGAGAAGAAGATTTTTGAAAAATACGAACAAATTTTCAATAATTCTCAATAATCTCCTCTTTTAAGAGGGCGTGGCCCTTCATTTGAAAAACTTGAATCCCCTGCATCTAATGGTGCTTTGTTCCAAATTTGGTTGAAATCTGCCCAGTGGTTCTTGAGAAGAAGATGAAAAGTTTACAACGACAACGGCGACGACAACTACAGACAACGGACAAATTGTGATCAGAAAAGCTCACTTGAGCCTTTGGCTCAGGTGAGCTAAAAAGTGTTATGTTGTAAACCATTCTACATTTTTTTGTGAATGATTTCCAAGGATTGAATTCAATAGCAACTAATTTAACCGAGTATAAAATCATATAGGACTTTTTTTTCTGATATTTGATTTGTTATCGCTAATTGAAAAAAGTCCGATTGGATAAAAAAAAAATACATACATTTATATATATGTTTGTAATTTATTAACATCTGTTTCTCTTATTTAATTTACCTGCAATAGACCAAGAGAGAGTCCATTTATTTTGAATAATAGTATATATAATTTTTTATTGCTTGTATTTGTTGCTTATAGATTTTACTTTGATAAAAAAGTCATTTTATTATTATATAGCATCTTCAGTTTAAGTGCGTTACCGTAAGCAAGCACTAAGTTATTCAATGACTATATAAAAAATACTATTGTAATAAAATGACACTGAAACTATTATTAATTGTCTTAAAAATAAACAACATAGTATACCGACCAATCTCTTTTGCAATATTAACATATACACACTGACTGGCAGTATGTACATTTTTTTTTAATACTTATAACTTATGTGTAATTACTGAAAACAATAATTGTTCATCTATAAACTTTAAACATGTTCTACTCATATAACTTAGATGTTCTCTCAATAGATCAACTTAAACACTCTGGGTGCACTTCATTACCATCTTGACACTCATATCCCTGCCATCCGGGGTTACACCCAGAATCACAAGAACCATTGAATCTATTACAACCATCACAGGTGTCGTTACATCTGTCAGCACAATCTTGTCCAAAAAGTCCGTAAGGGCAAGCTACAATAAACACATGGATTATGAAGCAAACACGTCCATAGAATCCGACTCTGGCATTCTGTCATTGAATGATAGAAATATTGGCGACTAACAGATGATTGGAGGAGACGACATTACTATTCGGTCCCCTCCAGTCAGTTAACTTTTATCATATTATTTTTAGAAGGTAAATGTACATCATAACAACATTATATGAAAGGTGTATTGATGTATGTAATATCTAAATCTGATAAATTAATAATTCTGAACTATATCAAAGAAGTTTAAATTAATTTCTCTTGATGAATTAAATTGTGTTTTGCTTTAAGGGACTTGGACACGATTTAAGTTTAAAATTTTCAAATATATTTTTTTTAAATTTAAATGGCTAAAATGGTTAATATGGATATTTTTAATGCTTCCTCACAGTTTGAAATTCAAATATCGAGTTACAAGCAACATACATAGTTTGATATTCTTTATTTTGTAAACAAAGCTCACGTCTTGTTATTTTTTACATATGTGTTGTATTCATAAAAGTTTCTATTCAATTTGTGCTTTCTTTTTTTGATATTATCTATGAACACACTGAATTAGTTTATCTTTTTTCCCACAAGTCATTTTGTCAAAGAAATGTAAATTCCCTTATTTAACATTATTGTAAACAACTATAAGACTCGAGCTTTGTTTACATAACAAGAATTCTAAACTCTGTGTCTAGCATGTATCTTGCCATCGGACATTCAAATTTTGGTCAATCATTCAAAATGCACAAGTCAATTATTTTATGCATAGAAATAGAACATATAACATTTTGATCTCAAATCGTGTCTAAGTTCCTTTAAAATGATCATTATAGTGTTTTGTAGAGAGCAGGTTGAGTCTGAGGTTCATACCTTGTTGAGCGTTATTACTTACCTGTTTTACACAAGTCCCCGTGGTAACCAACATTACATCCAGTCAAACATGTTCCGTTGATATTGGAACACTGGTTGACGTCACGACAGTGTCCGCATGTTTTACTGCAGTTATCACCAAATAATCCTGTATCGCAAGCTATTTAAATGAGTATAAAGTCATATATATATGTTTTGCTGATAATTAATTTTCTAACGCCAATAGAAAAAACCAAATTGGAAAAAATAGTATATAAAAATGTTTTTCTATTGCCTGCGTTTGTTGTTTAAATTATTTACTTTGCGTTTTAATATTATATAGCATATTCATGGTAGGTGCGTTACCCTGAGCAAGCACTAAGTCATTCAAAGGCTTTATTAAAAAAAAAACATTATTTTAATAATATGACACTGAAATTAAATATTATTGTCTTAAAAAATAAACAACACTGTATAATGACCAATATCTTTAACAATATTAAAATATACACACTGACTGGAAATAAGTACACTATTTTGTTTTAAATCTTTATACTTGTGTGTAACTACCACATAAAATAGTTGTTCATCTATAAACTTCCAACATTTTTTACTCATGTAACTTAGATGTTCTTTCCATAGATCAACTTAAACACTCTGGGTGCACTTCATTACCATCTTGACACTCATATCCCTGCCATCCGGGGTTACACCCAGAATCACAAGAACCATTGAATCTGTTACAACCATCACAGGTGTCGTTACATTCGTGAAGACAATCTGGTCCAAAGAATCCGTAAGGGCAAGCTGAAAGTAATAGATAAAGTATAAATTATCATTACATCTGTCACCACATTCCTGTCCAAAGAATTCGTAAGGGCAAGCTAAAGATAAAATACATGAAGTATGAATCAAAAGCTAGATACATGTAAAATGGATGCTTGCCATTTCGTCAACTAAAATGTAAGTTAATTTTTTTCTCTTCTTTCTTAAAATATATTATATTTCCACTCACATGCTTTACATGTTTCCCCATGATAACCAGCTTCGCACCCAGTTAAACATGACCCGTTGGTGTTGACGCACTGAAATAAGTCACGGCAGTGTCCACATTCTTGTTGACATTCAGCACCATAATATCCTCGACCACACGCTATTTGAAAAATATAATGTTTACTTGCACAATATGACTTGGTTAATATTATGTAACAGTAACTAAAAATGTATGCAAACCAACATCACTAAACACTTTTCCCAGAAAAATTATCTTCTTTACTTTCACACACCTGAAAGGAAAATGTTTAAAAGTTTACAATAGATCATACATTACCTGATTTGCACAGGTAACCTTGATAACCAGGCTTGCAGCCCTGACAGGTGCCCGTTTCTAAGTGACAGTAGCAATTGGTATCTGGACAGGCGTTAGAACAGTTCGGCCCGTAAAACCCTCCAGGACATCCTATCAAAAGTAAAAACAGCCAGCACTTAAAACAATTTTAATGGTTTTTATTCATTTTAAAAATATTTAATTAAAATAGTATATATATATATATATATATATATATATATATATATATATATATATATATATATATATATATATATATATATATATATATATATATATATATATATATACATATATATTCCTCTGAAAAATAACCCTCGTATATATATATCTAGTGGATATTTATAAAATTCTATGTATTTAGCTGTAATGCTTTATGTAAATGTTTAATTTTCCACATGCTCACTGTCAAACATAAATCATAAGTCATGTCATAAATATTTTCAAACATATGGAATAATATTTAAAAAGCAAAAATTAGACAAAGCCATATTTATAGAACTACTCTGATATCCATGATAATATTTTACAGCCAAGAAAATGAAATATTGATTTGTCTGTTTTTAATTAGTATTCATAAATTACTTAATAATTAATTATTAATTACTTAATAAATAAACATGCAATGAAAAAAAGACAATCCTAATGAATTTCCACAACCAATTCTCTATAATTATTTCAATTGATTTTTAATTCATCAATGCTTTGTTCTACACCAGATTTGATCAATGATCAATGAACTTGAAAACACGTTTAACAACAAACTAATTGAAGGTAAAGTTTTCAAAGGAGAGGATGTTGACATTGTTTCACTTGGTTAGTGATTATATAATAGCTACTATAAACAATCCCTCTTGACAATTTGCAGTGCACGATATCGAGGTAGGAAAAAAGAGATGATAGACACACGTGTACATGTATATATATTCACACACTTCCTAAGATCTGATGGTCGGTCAGTGATTATATAATAGCTACTATACAAAGCCTGTCTTGAACTTTCGCAGAGCACGGTAGCGAGATTGGGAGCAAAGAGGTGACAGACACAAGTGTACTTGTATAAACACACACGTCCTCTGGTCTTGATGCTCGGCAATGCTACACAATGATGTTACATGTTGTTAAAACACCCCTTATGATTTTTCCCGTCTGTCAAGAAATAAAACAAGACAGAAAACATTTCGATTTTTCAGTTCTGAGAATTTTAAATATAAAAAACATGAGATTAAAATTCAGAATATTATTTTGCACAGTGATATGAATTAAAACTGTATATTGCTCTCCTATATTTTTCATTTTTCAAATCGAATCAAATTTTAAGATATGCGTGATTTTTTTTCTAATCCAAAACCCGGAACATTAATATAATGCATATGTGTATATACATGTATGTTACCCCGTTACCTGCATTTGTATATATGCATTAAATCATTCATTACCTGTACCATTGCTCTATATGCATGAGGGCAATTCTATACAATAATGCATATAAATAACTAAACTGGAAAATGCACACTGATAGAAGTTATAGGTCTAACCCCCCCCCTTTCGACCAAAACAATCTCTCTCTCTCTCTCTCTCTCTCTCTCTCTCTCATGATTTACCCAACAACAAAAGACAATGTTGACAACAAATATCGGCTACTTATATGAACTTCATAAAAACTATTTAATTCTATGCATCATTACACCGGGCAAAACAGTCAAAATATTGGTGATCATTTCAATCGGTGTATATGCACGTGCTGATCATGTTGTGTTATAATGGGCTTTAGCTTAGGCAGGTTACGTGGCACATATCATTGCAGATATCAGTCACTACTTCACTTTTTTAAAATTTTATTTTTTCACAATTTACAAAACACGGTTATTTGTTTAAATACATGCAATCAAATAAGCGGTTTATCGGTATATACAAGTATAACTTGATTTGTGTCAATGTTTGGTCAGGATTATTCATGTTTGTAATAATATTGCCCTCTATAAAATGCAAACTTCAAACAAACAACCACCGTCTTAAACATGAATGCTGAATATAAAGTTTTAAAAATCCGAATTATTTAAAAGCTATTTGTTCACGTTAGTGCAGGGACTGTCAGGGGCACACACAGGGAAATTCAGTGGCTTACAAGGGATGACAGAGGGTGACATGGGCTTACAGTGGAACACAGGGGATGTGTACAGGGGCTGGCAGTGAAAACAGGGGGTGACGGGGGATTTTAAAGCCTGTAGTGGCAGTCGATCACAATTATGGCACAACGGGTTCATGACCAGATGTTGCCGCTTCCAGAATTTCCTCCAATATATATGTTGAAATCGCCGGAGGCGGGGCAACTATGGCAGTTGGTTCCCTTGGGGATTCGCTAATCAATTTAATGTACATTTTTACGTTATTATTGTTAAAATGAGCTTGTACGTTAAGTTTACTCACCATACGCCGCCTGGGAGACTGCCAGCAGACAGAACCACACAGTGAGGACATCGAAGTGATACACAGAGTGTCCGAATAGGGACACCATGGTAGTGCCTTGTCGATCTGGTCAAATAAGATTACTCTATGAGTATAGACATGGCCACTCAACAGAAAAAGTAGTAACAGGAAGGTTAAAACGAGGAGGTATTATGGATTTAAGACGTAAAGAAGGCGCAGACTCAATGATCACGTGACAAAGAAGTTTAACATAAAGTAAAGAGAGCTTATTATAATATTCATCGACTAGCATACAACAAAGAAAACTTTAATTTTTTAAGATGAAATAGCAGTATTAATACAGTTTTATTTAATCTTGATTTCATATTAAATGCATACATATATCATGACTATGATATGCATTTTCTTTATTTTAAAGGGACATAGTCACAATTTTGGTTAAACAAATATTTTGATTTTGATGTTTACAGTGCTTCAGTAGGGCATGTTTATTAGGCAACCAAATTTTATTGCCATGAGTTGTAAGCAAGTTACAGAGATTACAATTCTTTGCTAAGTAAACAAACCTGCTGTTTACATTATGAATGTTGAAGTGAAAATTCCAGTTTTAGACCTAAAATGAATGTGTAAAATTTTAGGAACTGTATATTTATTCTTAACCTGAAAAAACATACAAATCAGCTTGAAAATATTTTATTGGTATATTGAACCTCTGTAAAAAAAACAAAAAAAAAAAACAGGACACGAGCCTTGTTTGCATGACAAAGAATTGTGACCCATGTATCTTGCTAATAACTCAAAGACTGACTCTTAATTTTCATTTAATATTAGAAATGCATTCTTAAAGCATTGTAAAAAATACAAAAAGAAAAATAGAAATTGACCAAAATGGTGACCAAAGCATTTTGAGTACTTATTAAATAAATAAATAAATGTATAAATAAATGATGTTGTTTTTATTATGTTGTTTTTTCAGGCAGCCGGCAGGAATCTTGAGACTTGACAAAAACAGATATGCAAGTGAAAAAATAAGATGATTGACAAAAGACTTCTATTTCCATGATAGTTTAATAAAGAGGAATGGATTGTAAAACAGACAAACACCCATTAGAACTACTTTGTCCCCTCCCAAACCGCTCTGTTAAACACTTGAATATAGGAAAGTTAGTTCTCAAATATAAGAAAGTTAGTTTTAGGTTTTGATAAAAGTGTATTTTTATTCACTCAACATGTTCTTATATTTTTGTTGATACGGTTCAATTTAATACAATTATACATATTGGTCAGAGGTAACATAGTTTAGATTAGTTCATAAAATGTATATTAATTTAATTAATTTATATTATGTGCCATATTATATTCTAAGTAAATTAGCTAAAATTGTGCTAAATAAAGTTTATATGTGTCTTTAATAGCGGTAAATACGAATAACAAACACATTATTACACCATTAGAATGATATTGGCCAAAACAGTTGTAATGGCATATACTAATAAACGAGAAAAATAGAAATGTATAATTTTTAGACTTGTATAAACAATAATTACACTAACCAGATAAAAAGTAAAAAAAAACAATGAAATAATTCATTTCGTGTTTCATGCTGTTAAAGATTTAGCTAGATTTTTAGGAAATAAAACTTTTAAGGCAGTAGTTATAAAAGTTGATTTTTTTTTTTTTTTTTTTTTTTTTTTTTTGGGGGGGGGGGTGTTTTTTTCTGTACGGTTACACACGTCTAAAAACCCTGTTTGAGTAAAAAGTAAATATTAAAAATAACTACATTATAACCAGCAAAATATATTTAATATACAATTATAAATACATGTCATATTATGTTCCCTCTGCGCCCTCTTAGAATAACACACTATTTCCTTTCGACATTGATGAACTAATTCTTTCTATACGTAACTTCTAATATACATATACGTCTAGTTTTCTGAAAACATAACATAATTTATGATATATTTACTGTTTATCATTTATGGTGAGATAAATGTTAAAGAACATTGCTTTGATTTTAGCAATCAAACAAAGTAAGATGGAAAGTTATATTTTAATAGATTGTGATGTATCAGCTGAACAAATTGTTTTTGTAAATAAACCCACATAGACAATGAACGAGGCATACGGTTGTTTAATCTTTGTTATAATGTTTTTAATAATACATGTTATTTATTAATATTTGTGGCTTTTAATGCAGGCATTGGTTCTTGGGTAAAAAAAAAATATTGATTTACAAGCTAAAGTCTTCAGCTTTCTTCTTCCTCTGCTTAACCACTATAACAATTGGGTTATTGAATAAAGAGGCCTGCATGTTCAGATAAGTACGTATAAGGAAATATACACAGCGCATGGATCCCTTAGAAGCCGCATGCAAACACTGTACGCTTTATTCTTTTAGCAGAAAAATGTTTTGTCCCATGGTTTCTAATGAAAACCTCGGTGGCTGTGTCACCCATAAATTGTGTTTAGACAGGGTATAGTACGCTATTTGAAAAAAAATTAAACATGTTTAGAGTGAGTCAATTTGAAACCAAGTCAAGTCGTCTCTTATAAAACTAAATCAAGTAGGTGTTTAAGAGTACATCAGCGAAATCAAATTAATAAATATAGAAATTAAATGTCAGACTTTATGTTGAGAATAAATGTACATCAGCTCATAAATGTAAAGACAAACAAATTATGTTGAATAATATATAAAATGATACAGTGTCAGTTTTTATAAAAAAGATTACTATGTATAGAGTATTGTAGTTTAAATGAAATATTTTATTATAGTTTCAGTTCAATATTAAATTGTTCTTTGCCTCAGATTTGTGTTCACTAGTAAATTGTTGCATGAACTTCATCTTTCATCATTTCTAATGAAGTTTTTTTAATATTATTTATAATTTTAGCTAATGTCTTAAAATAAAAAAAAATATAAAGAAGCGTATTTCGTTAACGATATGTGTTTTTTCTTTGTTTTAGGTAATGGTTAGCGAATCATTCACAGCAGCTAGATTTATTTAACTTGTCGACAATGTCTTTTTCATGACGGGGTATGTTTTATTTATATGTTATTCATTAAACTGATGTAAAACCACATGGTTAACTCCAAACCAAAACCAATACAATTTCCATATACGATAACACTTGAACATATTTTGAGTATAATATCATGTTATATTGTTCCACCAATGTATAATTCATGCGTTATGATTTTAGTGTATTTCATTAGCTGCCCCTATCAGGAATTCCCCGTATAACACAATGATGACGTAATTACCTGGTATTGTCTACCGGTGGTATCCCTCGCTTGAAAACTCTAATTATTGTAAATTTAAATTCCCCAGTTAGGAGGAGTGGGAAATTAGCTGAATGACAAAAACAAATGATGCAAAAAAAATTACAAAGCTAAATCAATTTCAGCCTTTTTTTTAAAGACATACTTCTTTTATGTCTAATTACATTAAAAAAGGGCAAATCATAACACTGGTACTTTGTTGAGATTTTTAATTTAACAACTAATAGTTTAGTTCTCTATCTGGCAATGAATAACAAACATAACTCTCTTTTAATGATGAATGTGGTTATTGCTTTGGAAATTTTCACTGATTATTCATTGACTGATTTACTTTATTAGAATAATTCATGGATTAGTAATCACTTGATTAGAATTGCACGCTGTGTTAGACAAATATACGATTTATATGTATTTATGAAATGTGTATCAAAGAGTGATACATCCTTTTTAAAACATTACGTAATTGGTTGGAAAAATACCATGCAAAAACTTGACAAGAACAGCATTGAGCAGTTTCCATGTAACTCATCCAGATGTGTTTAAAAATAAGCCTTACAAGCTTTTGAATGGTTTTTTGTTCAATAACATTATAGGTTTTTATCTCACTCAATACGTTTTTCTTAACTCTCCCCAAATTTATCTATTAAAGGAAAAATATATACTGTTACAAACATTTATATTTAAGTAATTAAAATTAGCATTGTTTTTGTATAAGAAATAAATATCACCTTGTCTGTTGTTGTGTAATATACAATTATATTTGCATTCTGGTTTATTTCCTTCTGCAGCATTCAAAAACAATATAGTTTTAATGAGAGTGTCAATTGCTGTTCAATTTTCTATTTTTCCTCAATCGTCCAGGACCTATGAACTGTACAATGAAAATATATATTATGCTATGAGACATTGTGTTTATGCCGAAGGAATGGCCTTTAAGATAGTCTTGCCAAGTCACAAATCATAGCAGCTTCCGATGGTAATGGTTTATTTAAGAGTGCATACAAAAAAGGTCTTATAAACATTTTTGCAAATTATAGTTCAGTCTGGAAAAAGTCCGTAAAGTACAATTTTGATCAGATGACTTGAGAACAATATAATTCAATATTTTTTGTTTTGTTTGTTTGTTGTTGTTTGTTTGTTTGTTTGTTTTGTTTGTTTTTTTTGTTTGTTTTTTTTTGGGTTTTTTTTTTGGTTTTCTTTTTTTTTTGGGGGGGGGGGAGGCATTGCATTCACTTGACACTATTCATTCAAGGATCACTACCACTGTAACGTGTGAACATTTAAGTGACGTGCACTCTAGAGTAAAGTATCTTTCCGGTATTGTTTTAGTAGTGGAATATAACGATTATGAATGAGTTTAACTGTTATGGTGTCGTTTTTTCCCTAGAATAAAAAGAAAAGTGGAACAATGTAATTCTCAGTGACCATTTTTATTGATAAATTATAATGTTTCTATATATTGTTAGACACATTACATTGAAATTATTGTTTATTTACTGATATATATTACCTCGGACTCTCCGTTTTCATAAACATTTCTTTTTGGGAAGATCAACACCTGACTGAAGCTACTCTGTGATTGCCTTGTTGTATGAGCTAAAGCAACAGTGTCCTAGTGTACAACAGTTCAATATATGGTTGAAATAACAATGTCCCAGAGCGAATTTTGTTGGTATTTGTCGCCGTAAATGTTTGCTTCTTATTATTCTATTACAAAATATTTGGAACTCTTCTGTGTATGGCTGCGTTTTGTTCAAATATCATAGCGATGCATTGAAATCTCATAGCATTTCAATAAAACTGCATATTATAGCATAGCAAAAAAATTGTAAAAGTTATGCATAAAATGACTGTAAGACAAATGCTTAGTCACACAACTGTCCTTATTTACCACACATCCTACTAACTGGAAATCTATTTGTACGTATCCAACATTCATATCAAAGAGGACTCCATGTGTCAGGAATAATAACTTTACAGCACTCACCATACCTACTGTCTGTACCAACACCTGTCCTGTACATTGACAGTGTGTTATCTAATACAACGATTACCTACCAGGAGTTATCTTCCATGAAGTGTATTTTCGTTATATACAGGGAGCTCTGTGATGTAGATGTGTGCTGTGTCCATTATTTAATGCTTGCATACTACACTCACATAATAACATGCCGTTTTCGATATTAACATACCAGTGCTTCCACACAAAGTTGCAAATGTAGAAAACAGATTTACTATATGTCATGATTACAGGAAAGAAAAATATTCAGTAGACACTAAATGCATATTTGTTTGTCAGAAGAAAGAAGAATTAATATATCTTCTTGCATTGATAATTTACATAGTGGTTTGACGTATCTAACGGATTTGATAAAATTAGAGTGTATATTCAATACCTATATAGATACATACCCATATATGAAACACATTTTACATATCCGTAAATACACAGAAACATATTTCATACAAATGCATTTTTATCTGGCAGACACACATCAAACGGTTTCTCTACCATTTATTTCTTTTAGACTTGACAGAAGTCGTCTTTCTTTGGTTAATAACACTAATAGAGTTTTTACTGTCTTTGGAAACAACACAATAGCACAGGGAATGGTACATTAAAAATATATAAGCAATGCAGCTTATGGAGGCAAATCAAATGCAAAATGAAATCAGAATGTTAATACATACTTTGAAAGTATTACGAAAATATGGGTAAAAATCATTTCATCAGTATGAACATATAAGACTAATAAAACATTAAAACAACTATATTCAATTTCAAATTATAACTGAATTTCAGAGAGAAAAAATGTCATTGAAAAGATCAATTTGCCCTACTTTTAAGCTTAAGCGAAGAATATATTTTCAAGACATGAATTCAGTAGCTTAACATGTTATTATCATATAGATGTGGTTACAATAGTTTACGAATTTTAAAGAAAAATATTTTTCGATTTTTGAGGCGTTACTAATACTTTCAATCGAATCGCAAGACTAAATTAAAATGTTATATATATTTATCACATTTATGTTTAGCTCAATATACGGTGGTATCACACATGTAATGAATTTTCGATATTACACTGTGTTTTCGTACCCATCGTGACGTCATAATTGAACATTACGTAGGTTTTGGCTGTTAATTAACGTAGAATGAAAAAGTCAAAAATATAATTCAGTTGATGTGTGGAGTTGTAAATGCAAAGCATTTAATGCATTTTTTTCATGAATAAATAAAAATATATTTTTTGTTTTGTTTTTAGTATTTTGTTGAGATTTTTAATTTAACAACTAATAGGTTACTCTTTTACCTGGCAATTAATAAATAACAGAACTCTCTTCTTTTGCTAAATGTGGTTATTGCTTTCTAAAATTTCACCTACATGTATTGTTCATTGATTGATTTACTTAATAAGAATATTTTATTGATTAGTAATCATTTGATTAGAATTGCAAAACCTTTTCAAGAACAGCATTGAGCAGTTTTCTTGTAACTCACCCATGTGCTTAAAAATAAACTATACAAGCTCTGAAGCTTTTGAATAGTTTTTTGTTCAATTACAGTGTGGGTTTTTATCTCACTCAATATGTTTTTCTTAACTCTTCTCCAAATTTATATATTAAAGGAAAAATATATACTGTTACAAACATTCAGATTCTCTTTGTTTCATTTTTAACATAAATGTGAATTTTTAAAATACGTCAGAACTGTAGTTTATTTAGACTAGTTATGTTCATCAATTAGTTATGCCCTTTAAAACTTTTCTATCAAGCGTAAGTATTTAAGTAATTAAAATCAGCATTGTTGTTTTTATATAAGAAATAAATATCACCTTGTCTGTTGTTGTGTTATATACAATTATATTTGCATTCTGGTTTATTTCCTTCTGCAGCATTCAAAAACAATATCGTTCTAATGAAAGTGTCAATTGCTGTTCAATTTTCTATTTTTCCTCAATCGTCCAGGACCTTTGAACTCTACAATGAAAATATATAATATGCTATGAGACATTGTGTTTATGCTGACAAAATAGCCTCAAAGATAGTCCTGCCAAGGCCCAAATCATTGCAACTTCCAATGTTAATGGTTTATTTAAAAGTGCATACAAAAAAGTCTAATAATCATTTTTGCAAATGATTATTCAGTTTCGAAAAAGTCCGTTTAGTAAAATTTTGATCAGGTGACTTGAGAAAAATATAATTCAATATTTTTTGTTTTGTGTGTTTGTTGTTGTTGTTCGTTTGTTTTTTTATGATTTGTTTTTTTTGGGGGGGGGGGGGGGGGCACGCATTGCATTCACTTGACACTATTCATTCAAGGATCACTACCACTGTAACGTGTGAACATTTAAGTGGCGTGCACTCTAGAGTAAAGTATCTTTCCGGTATTGTTTTAGTAGTGGAATATAACGATTATGAATGAGTTTAACTGTTATGGTGTCGTTTTTTCCCTAGAATAAAAAGAAAAGTGGAGCAATGTAATTCCCAATGACCATTTTCATTGATAATTGTAATGTTTCTTTATATTGTTAGACACATTACATTGAAATTATTGTTATCTATTTACTGATATATATTACCTCGGACTCTCCGTTTTCATAAGCATTTCTTTTTGGGAAGCTCAACACCTGACTGAAGCTACTCTGTGATTGCCTTGTTGTATGAGCTAATGCAACAGTGTCCCAGTGTGCAACAGTTCAATATCTGGTTGAAATAACAATGTCCCAGAGCGAATTTTGTTGGTATTTGTCGCTGTAAATGTTGGTTTCTTATTATTCTATTACAAAATATTTGGAACTCGTCTGTGTATGGCTGCGTTTTGTTCAAATATCATAGCAATGCATTGAAATATCATAGAATCTCAATAAAACTGCATATTATAGCATAGCAAAAAAAATTGTAAAAGTTATGCATAAAATGAATGTAAGACAAATGCTTAGTCACACAAATGTCCTTATTTACCACACATCCTACTAACTGGAAATCTATTTGTACGTATCCAACATTCATATCAAAGAGGACTCCATGTGTCAGGAATAATAACTTTACAGCACTCACCATACCTACTGTCTGTACCAACACCTGTCCTGTACATTGACAGTGTGTTATCTAATACAACGATTACCTACCAGGAGTTATCTTCCATGAAGTGTATTTTCGTTATATACAGGGAGCTCTGTGATGTAGATGTGTGCTGTGTCCATTATTTATTGCTTGCATACTACACTCACATAATAACATGCCGGTTTCGATATTAACATACCAGTGCTACCACACAATGTTGCAAATGTAGAAAACAGATTTACTATATGTCATGATAACAGGAAAGAAAAATATTCAGTAGACACTAAATGCATATTTGTTTGTCAGAAGAAAGAAGAATTAATATATCTTCTTGCATTGATAATTTACATAGTGGTTTGACGTATCTAACGGATTTGATAAAATTAGAGTGTATATTCAATACCTATATAGATACATACCCATATATGAAACACATTTTACATATCCGTAAATACACAGAAACATATTTCATACAAATGCATTTTTATCTGGCAGACACACATCAAACAATTTCTCTACCATCTACTTCTTTTAGACTTGACAGAAGTCGTCTTTTTTTGGTTAATAACACTAATAGAGTTTTTACTGTCTTTGGAAACAACACAATAGCACAGGGAATGGTACATTAAAAATATATAAGCAATGCAGCTTATGGAGGCAAATCAAATGCAAAATGTAATCAGAATGTTGATACATACTTTGAAAGTATTACGAAAATATGGGTAAAAATCATTTCATCAGTATGAACATATAAGACTAATGAAACATTAAAACAACTATATTCAATTTCAAATTATAACTGAATTTCAGAGAGAAAAAATGTCATTGAAAAGATCAATAGGCCCTACTTTAAAGCTTAAGCGAAGAATATATTTTCAAGACATGAATTCAGTAGCTTAACATGTTATTATCATATAGATGTGGTTACAATAGTTTACGAATTTTAAAGAAAAAAATTTTGTGATTTTTGAGGCGTTACTAATACTTTCAAACGAATCGCAAGACTAACTTAAAATGTTGTATATATTTATCACATTTATGTTTAGCTCAATATACGGTGGTATCACACATGTAATGAATTTTCGATATTACACTGTGTTTTCGTACCCATCGTGACGTCATAATTGAACATTATGTAGGTTTTGGCTGTTGATTAACGTAGAATGAAAAAGTCAAAAATATAATTCAGTTGATGTGTGGAGTTGTAAATGCATTTAATGCATTTTTTTCATGAATAAATAAAAATATATTTTTTGTTTTGTTTTTAGTATTTTGTTGAGATTTTTAATTTAACAACTAATAGGTTACTCTTTTACCTGGCAATTAATAAATAACATAACTTTCTTCTTTTGCTAAATGTGGTTATTGCTTTCTAAAATTTCACTTATTGTTCATTGATTGATTTTCTTTATAAGAACGTTTTATTGATTAGTAATTAGTTGATTAGAATTGCAAAACCTTTGCAAGAACAGCATTGAGCAGTTTTCTTGTAACTCACCCACATGTGATTAAAAATAAACTATACTAGCTCTGTAGCTTTTGAACAGTTTTTTGTTCAATTACAGTGTGGGTTTTTATCTCACTCAATATGTTTTTCTTAACTCTCCTCCAAATTTATCTATTAAAGGAAAAATATATACTGTTACAAACATTTAGATTCTCTTTGTTTCATTTTTAACATAAATGTGAATTTTTAAAATACGTCAGAACTGTAGTATATTTAGACTAGTTATGTTCATCAATTAGTTATGCCCTTTAAAACTTTTCTATCAAGCGTAAGTATTTAAGTAATTAAAATCAGCATTGTTGTTTTTGTATTAGAGATAAATATCACCTTGTCTATTGTTGTGTTGTATAAAATATTATTTGCATTCTGGTTTATTTCCTTCTGCAGCATTCAAAAACAGTATAGTTCTAATGAAAGTGTCAATTGCTGTTCAATTTTCTATTTTTCCTCAATCGTTCAGGACCTATGAACTGTACAATGAAAATATATATTATGCTAGGAGACGTTGTGTTTATGCCGAAGGAATGGCCTTAAAGATAGTCTTGCCAAGTCACAAATCATAGCAGCTTCCGATGGTAATGGTTTATTTAAAAGTGCATACAAAAAAAGTCTTATAAACATTTTTGCAAATTATAGTTCGGTCTCGAAAAAGTCCGTAATGTACAATTTTGATCAGATGACTTGAGAAAAACATAATTCAATATTTTTTGTTTTGTGTTTTGTTGTTCGTTTGTTTGTTTGTTTGTTTTATTTTTTTTATTTTTTTTTTTTTGTTTTTTGTTTGTTTGTTTCTTTGGTTTTATTTCGGGGGGGGGGGGCAGGCATTGCATTCACTTGACACTATTCATTCAAGGATCACTACCCCTGTAACGTGTGAACATTTAAGTGGCGTGCACTCTAGAGTAAAGTATCTTTCCGTTATTGTTTTAGTAGTGAAATATAACGATTATGAATGAGTTTAACTGTTATGGTGTCGTTTTTTCCCTAGAATAAAAAGAAAAGTGGAGCAATGTAATTCTCAATGACCATTTTCATTGATAAATTATAATGTTTCTATATATTGTTATACACACTACATTGAAATTATTGTTATTTATTTACCGATATATATTACCTCGGACTCTCCGTTTTCATAAACATTTCTTTTTGGGAAGATCAAAACCTGACTGAAGCTACTCTGTGATTGCCTTGTTGTATGAGCTAAAGCAACAGTGTCCCAGTGTGCAACAGTTCAATATCTGGTCGAAATAACAATGTCCCAGAGCGAATTTTGTTAGTATTTGTCGCCGTAAATGTTGGCTTCTTTTTATTCTATTACAAAATATTTGGAACTCTTCTGTGTATGGCTGCGTTTTGTTCAAATATCATAGCGATGCATTGAAATCTCAAAGCATCTCAATAAAACTGCATAATATAGCATAGCAAAAAAATTGTAAAAGTTATGCATAAAATGACTGTAAGACAAATGCTTAGTCACACAACTGTCCTTATTTACCACACATCCTACTAACTGGAAATATATTTGTACGTATCCAACATTCATATCAAAGAGGACTCCGTGTCTCAGGAATAATAACTTTACAGCACTCACCATACCTACTGTCTGTACCACCACCTGTCCTGTACATTGACAGTGTGTTATCTAACACAACGATAAACTACCAGGAGTTATCTTCCATGAAGAGTATTCTCGTTATATACAGGGAACACTGTTATGTAGATGTGTTTTTGTTCATTATTTATTGCTTGCATACTACACTCATATAATAACATGCCGTTTTCGATATTAACATACCAGTGCTACCACACAAAGTTGCAAATGTAGAAAACAGATTTACTACTTGTATATGTCATGATAACAGGAAAGAAAAATATTCAGTGGACACTGCACATGCATATTTGTTTGTCAGAAGAAAGAAGAAAAATATATCTTCTTGCATTGATAATTCACATAGTGGTCTGACGTATCTAACGAATTTGACTCATAAAATCAGAGTGGATACTCAATATTTATATGAATAATAAGCTACATATTACACACATTTTACATATCCGAAAATTTACAGAAGCAAAGTTCATACAAATGTATTCTTATCTGGCCTACACACTGAAGGGTTTCAATGACATCTACTTTTTTAGACTTTATAGAAGTCGTCTTTTTCTGGTAAATAGCACTTACAGAGTTTTTGCTGTCTTTGAAACTAACACAATAACAGAGGGAAGGGTACATTGAAAATATATATGCAATGAAGAAAGGCAATTGGAGGCAAATCACATGCAATATGACATCAGAATGTTAATACATGTTTCCAACAAAGTATTAAGAAAACATGAGTAAAAATCAGTATGAACAGATAAGGCTAATGTAAAAATTTAAACAAAAGTATTCCATTTCAAAATATAACTGGATTTCGAAAAGATCAAGTGACCCTACTTTTAAGCTTAGGGGTAGAGTATAGTTTCAAGACATGAATTCATGCAGTAGCTCTACTCTCTATTCTCATATAAATTTAGTTGAAATAATTTAGGAACTTTAAAAAAAATATATTTTGCAACATCGAGACGTAACCAATTTTTTTTTTTTTTTTTTTTGTTGGGGGGATGCATTCATTTGACATTATTCATTCAAGAATCACTTCCAGTGTAACGTGTGAACATTTAGGTTGCGTGCACTTAAGAGTATATTTCCGGTATTGTTGAAGTAGTGGACTTTAACGATTATGAATGAGTTACAATGCTGTCGTTTTATCACTAGAATAATGAAAAGTGGAGCATTGGAATTTTTAGTGACTAGTTTCATTGAGAAATTATAATGTTTCTACATATTGTTATACAACCTACATTGAAATTATTAAGTATTTACTTATATTGTACTTCAGACTCTTCGTTCTCATAAACATTTCTTTCACGTAAGATCAACACCTGACTGAAGCTACACTGTGTTTGCTTTGTTATATGAGCTAATGCAACAGTGTCCCAGTATGCAACAGTTGAACATATGTTCTAAAGAAAACAATGTCCCACAGCTAATTATGTTGATATTTATCGCTGTAACTATAGTTCTACAGTAAGATCAAGCATATTTTTTTACAATATACGCAATAGTAAAACATAGCATTGAACTAGTATAGCATGCGTCTAAATCCCATACTATAGCACTGGAATCTCATATCATTATATACAATCTCATAGATTCTTATTTGTCATATCATGCCATGGTATATCATAGCATAGTATACACCATGATTTTAACTCGGTTTTGAATAACTTTATTTCAAAGAAAAAATGTTCACATTGCAGGTTAGTGTTTAATTTTGGCTTCTTATTAATCTATTTCAAAATGTTTGAAATTCTTTTGTGTATGGATGCATTTTGTTCAAATATCATAGCATTCTCATAGCATATCAATAAACCGCGTATCATAGCATGGCATAATATTTTTTAAAGATATGCATGAAATGACTGTTGGACAAATGCTCAGTTACACAACTGTCGATATTTACCACTCATCCTACTAACTGGAATGATATTTGTTCGTTTCCAATATGTATATCAAAGAGGACTTGGTGTCTCAGGAACAATAACTTTACAAGAAACACTATACCTGCTGTCGGTACCACCACCTGTCCTGTATATTGACAGTGTGTTATCTAATACAACGATAAACTACCAGGAGTTATGTTACATTAAAAGTTTAAAATCGAAGATTTCTAAACTTATCTATAACAATCGATTGTTATAGATAAGTTTAGAAATCTTCGATTTTAAACTTTTAATGTAACAGTTATCTTCCATGAAGAGTATTCCCGTTTTATACAGAGAGCTCTGTGAAGTAGATGTGTGTTGTGTGTAGTATTTATTGTTTGTATATTGCGCTCATGCAATAACATGTCGTATTCGATATTAACATATCAGTGCTACCACACAAAGTTGCATATGTAGAAAAAAAGACAATATATCATGATTACAGGAAAGAAAAATATCTAATTTACACTGTACAAGTATGTGTGTTTGTAAGAAGAAAGAAGGGAAAATATATCTTTTACTGATAATTTACAAAGTTGTTAGGCGTATCTAACGAATTTGACTCATAAAATCAGACTGCATACTCAGAATTCATATCAATAATTAACTACATATTACACACATTTTACATATCCGTAAATTTACAGAAACATAGTTCATACAAATGTATTCTTAGCTGGCCCACACACTAAAGGGTTTCAATCATTTAAGTATGAACATATAAGGCTAAGGTTAAATTTAAAACAACGGTATTGCATTTCAAATTATAACTGCATTCCGAAAAGATTAAGTGGCCCTACTTTTAAAGTTAAGCGTAGAATATATTTTCAATACATGAATTAAGTAGCGCAAAAGTCTTTTCTGATATAGATTTAGTTGAACATATTTAGAAATTTTAAAGAAAAACATTTTTCAATATCCGGGGCGTAACCAATAAATTCAGATGAATTTCAAATCCCACTTACAACCCCTGCGAGATGAAATTCATGATTTTAGGAACTTTAATGAACCGTTCATGAAGTTTCATGATGTATTCATGACTGGTTCATAACTGGTTCATAAAGGTGGTTCATGAATTTTATTCATGAATATATTCTTAAAATGCAATTCATGAACAAATTATGAATATACAAGAATACAGGAAATACCTGGTATTCAATAGTTCTAGGTATTGAACATTCATGAACTTTCATGAAGTTCTAATATACGAAATATATAATTAATTTCAAATACTTTTATAAATAACATAGTTTACTCTAGTATTCAGAACATTATCTTTTAAAAAAAATATATACATCTTAAAATATTAATATTAATACACAGTCTTCATGAACATTCATGAATATTCATGCAAACACCTATATAAATGTGGCATCTTTAATTTTGAAAAAGAAAGATGTGATATATTATAGTTACATTATTTATTCAATTCTAAGAAACATGTAAATTCATTGACAACAACGAAGGTCTCAGACATCATGATCAAATGGTCATTACTAGATCCTAAATTTGACACTTAATTTCTTCATTGTTCAATTTATAATTTAAAAAATGACATAATTTATCAGTAGAATAATCAGTCTTTGCAGATGATACATTATGGCTGTTTTATGTTGTTAAAAATCTTGTAATCTAAACTGAAAAAGTGAAATAATTTTAAAATTTGCATATTTCTTTTGAAATTTTTTTTTAGTATACGTTGAATTCCAACTTGTTTGAAGTACATTGTATATCAAGTTTATTAAAGACGTGGTAGGTTGTCAGTCTATCATAGAAGCATATATGCACACAAGACGAAGTGCGTCTGTTCCTGGGATAACGACAGAGAAAATGTTCCGAGCACATTCGGTTGAAATTTGGACCCCGTCGAGTTTAGAACCTTTGCGGTTTCTTTGTAAAAGGCATTACTGTTGCACACATTTGAAAGCGATTCATTCTAAGAAGTTGCAAATCCGTTACGTAAATATTCCGTTGAGAACTTCCAACAATTCATTTATGATTAGCTGTTTAAACTCAGACAACTACCGTTACTATACTCCGAGTTTCGAGGAGTCCGGCATTGTTTACGAGGTGTCATGTCGATTCGCCTCCGTTACAAAAACACACTGAACTTCAATTTGTCAATTAACTTAATGATAGGCAATAATGAAAATATTACTTTGAAACATTAATGCAAATTATAGAGATAAAGTATGAAAGAATATTTAATTGAGTGTAAATTATTTTTTAAGTTCCAAAACCTTGAGGGTTCAAAAACGAAGGGGGTTGAAGATTAACAGACACAACTTGTGTAAACCGAACGATATTAAATCGTACGTTTCTTCAATCTCTCAAAATATAATAATGAAAACTTAAGCATTTTATAATTAGTTTCATTTAAAGATATTTTTTGATTATTATTAACATATGTTAAAAACATTATTTAACCAAATGAAAGAGTCTCAGAATACACAGTCAGCGAGTTGTTTTGATTCTATTACGTCACTTCCGCCCAGTGATTACGCATTTTGAATGAAAGCAGACGGGTCTTCAACATGAGCGATGGATTATTTAAGCATGGAACATGCAAGAAGATAATGCAGCAGATGTAGTTCAACGTAATGGTATTAAAGGTAATATAGTATGTATACATGTATATTGAAATAACTGTTATGAGGGAGTCAAAACGTAAGATTAAGTTTTGTTCATTTTTTCAAACATTTCAAAATGGCGGTTTTTAATTTGTAGTGAAATTCTTTTTTGACTAACTTATAAGTTTTAACTACATAATTGATAATAAATTACACATTTGTTATACCTAAATCGGTGCAATTACAAGGTAAAGTTATATGCTGATGTCATTTGAGTTAATACAAATTTTTTTACTCTAGAATTATGCAGTGAAACCAGAATATTGGACAGCCCTAAAGATAGTGATCATTGAACATAAATTTCAGTAAGTAATAAATAAATGCTATTGCAAGTAATTGAAAATTTCTAATAGAATGGCCAGTATCATTTACAAATTTGAAAACAGTTATAGTTTCATCGTAATTAATTTAAGAAGTATTCTATTCAAGTATATAGATACATTGAAATGGATTGAACAGCAGGCATAATGCCTATTTATTTTTTCTCCTGAATTTTTCATCTTGTTTCATCTTGAGTTGTTTTATTTTTCTGCGATATCACTTTTTCTAGGGTAGGCACTCTCATTCTTAAGCTCTAGTGCAATTTCAGCTTTATCATTTGATAAAAATATTTGAAATAAAAATTAAATGCGATGATTGAATGATTAGTTGATGTTCCAAATGTTTTAAACGACATGTCATAATTATACTGCTATTTGAATGTCATATTATTTTTGTACAGTACAGAGGTACAACTCTTCTGCCACCGAAGGGGCTATATGTGAAGCCTGAAGAATTGCCACCAAGAAGTATTGTCACCAAGACACTCTGGGTTTGTAGAAAATAATCATTTAAAGGATGGAGCATTTTACCTACCATGCAGTAAATGCACATTGCAATATATGGAATACAAGTGAAAATAACATGAGCAGAGTCAAGGAAGATGCAACAAAGGAAGATTTTATAAAGAACATATTGATAGTTATCGACTAGCAATCATATTCTAATGTCGCTTATATTTCCAATCATTGCATATTGGTATGTCAATTCTAATATTGTAACATTCCTTTAAAGCTAATGAGTTCGTATTGATATCATTACCTGTTGTTTTTTAAAACAACTTTATTAAACTTGCTGATTATTTAAAGTGATAGTCAGTACATAAGAATTATGTGATACTTAAGATATTGTCTCATTATTCTTCAATTTATTATAATAAAGTATTTTATATTTGATTTTTTAGGAGATTTTACCATTTTATATACAAAATGTAGAAGGTAAGAATTTTCATGAACTGTTCATGAATTTTATTAATGAATTATGCATGAATAAAATTCATAATTATATTCATGAACAGTTCATGAAGATTCATTAAACTTATTCATGAACAGTTCATGAAGATCCGATGAACTTATTATTGGACATTCATCAAATGATGAAGCTTCATGAATATAACTGATCATGAATTATTCATGAAAAAGTATGTTCATGAATATTCATAAACATTTTTTCATGAACAAAAATTCATGACTTTAAAATGTCCAATAATAAGTTCATGGGATCCTCATGAACTGTTCATGAACATTTCATGAATATAATTCATGAATCATTCAAGGGAAAATCATGAATTGTTCATGATCATCTCGCAGGGGAAGTGAGAAGCTGTCAATGTGACAGCAAACCGGGTTTTTTTTTATATGAACTGTATCCAAAATCCATGTCAACCCTGAATTGATAAACACTATCTACCGTATCCAGTGAAATGGAGTACCCTTTATGCAATATTTTGCCAAAAAAATGATTAAGTTCAAAAGCTGGTATTTTTTTCATGAATTATCAGAAATAAAAAACCTTCCAATATGCACACTTCCGATAAAAGTTCAATTGATCTGCATAAGACCATTTTCCTATCTTGAAAACTGTAAGAGGAGTTATCCGTACAATGAGGGTATCCTACTGTGGTTTCATCAATATTCGTTGAATACCAATGTTTATGGATTTCATTATTAAGCTGATTAACGAAATTAAGTGTTCATTGAGGTGCAGTTTCTATTTAAATTTTGTATTGATAGGATCATTGGCCACGAATTTACGTATCCTTGAAACTGTGATTTTCACATTTTCCACAAAAATTGATACCCTCGAATATTAATGGAACCACAGTATATGCAATTTTTTGCAAAAAGAGTATAAAAGCTGGTATTTTTTTCATAAATTATCAGAAATCCAAATTCTAACAATATGCACACCTCTAATATATTTACAATTGATCTGCAAAAGAACAACTTCCTATCTTGCAAACTGTAGGGGGAGTTATCCGTACAATGAGGGTACCCTGTATGCAATATTTTGCCAAAAATGACAAATTCAAAAGCCGGAGGGACGTCGCAGAATTCGCAAAATCTTATTACGGTGACAAAGATCCAACAGAATATTAAAAGATAGAAAAGTGACTGTTTATGACAATAAAAAGATAACTTGAAATAACTGTTCATTATAGATGTACTTTCATTCAATGTCTACAATGCCAAATTGTGTTTCTGTAAGTGAATTTCAAAAATTTAATTTCATTATAAAATGCTGCCTTTGGTATTTATATAACAACTAATTTGACTATAATTACTGGAAAATTTAGCTACTTTTCATTATAAATAGCTAATACTGAAATATCATGCGATTAAACTCACACCGATTTTTGCAGCAAATATTAAAGAAGTAGTTTCCTGTTCTGCACAAAATATTAACAAAATAAAAATGATATGGATATAATTTTGCATTTTTTACAGTTTAAGCTGAAACAAAAATAAACCCAAAGCAAAACGGAGGACATTCGATCTATTTTTTTATTGTTTTTATTTCAAAACTTCATTGGCAGTACTAAAAAAAAGTAAAAATGTTTGTGTCAGTCAAAATCATTCTGCATGATTTCTGTTAATTCTTTTCGAACTCTTTGGTAATATACTTACATGACACACAATTTAAACATATTGAAAAAAGCTTTAAAAGCACCACAGTTGCCATATGTCAAATTCTTCGATCACATCAAGAGTTGATGCAAGCCGAATAACATCAGTATAAAAAGTTAAAGATAATTAATATTTTAGTATTATCAGTCCTTGTCAATTGAAGCTCAAAACCTGATGCTTTTAATTTGTTGAGCTTCACTTCCCTTCGCTAGTAAGCATTAAAAGGTAAAAAGAATATTTGATAAATATACAGAAAAATGTGTCGTTTCTATTAAAGTCTAGTCATTATACATTTTCTGTGGTTGAACAAAGGCACTTAAAAGTAAATGCTTTTCAATGATTTACATAATACATAGTGATAAGTGATCTAGAGACACAATTGGTTTTATAATTGAATCAATACATCTGCGTGTTTACGTTATTTTTGTAAATACTAGAGGTTATCCCGTGCAAGCCCGGAGATATACATTTTGCAAATGAATATGATACAATAAGGTTTTGTTTATTCTGGGTCCAGAAATCTTTTTAATTCTAAACATATTCTTCAAACTTGAAATACAAAAAAAACTAAGAATATGGCTGGATATTTAGAGGAGCGGGCAGGAATGAAAATTTTAAAGTAAAAAGATTTATATATATATATATATATATATATATATATATATATATATATATATATATATATATATATACATATATATATATATATATATATATATATATATATATATATATATATATATATATATATATATATATATAAATCTATATATATATCTATATATATATATCTATATATATATATATATATATATATATATATATATATATATATATATATATATATATATATATAATTTCCCAATACAACAAAAAATAAATCGAATATTGTGTGTAACATGCTAGATTTTGCACGTTATTTCAGCCTTCCTGGACCAGATTTCAAAGGCCTATAACTCTGATGCAGAATACACAATTCCCGCCAAATTTCAGAGGGAGGTGTATCATGGGCATAAGTATCTACCTACCAAGTTTCATAAAAATAAAAGAAAATTGTGTAATTTTTAGGTCACATACCAATATTTTTACCCCGTGCTCATTGAGCACGCAAGTAGTTCCATTCTAAAAATGTATGTATTATTTCAAAAATTCCCAGGGGTGGTAAATGGGCAAATTTGGTTCCTTTTATGGCATGGATGGAAAGAAGAAGGTTTGAAAAAAAATACAGGCAGGAAAAAATTCAGAAAAATTATCTTTAAAGGCGCAGTAGAAAGTGTGTAAAGAGGCCAATATTCACACATATTCCAAAGTGAAAGTGGATTTTTCATGGTAGTGGTTATTTAAGGAGCCATATCTCAGTCCCCTCTAGATTGATTTTCCTGTAGTTTAAAAATGTTGTTGGACTAGTGTCATTCTATAGGTATGCTATATTTGAACTTATTTGAGCTGGTGGAATTTTTGATATGATTTGTTGTTGTATAAAGGAATAAGAGGGAAAATAATTGTGGTTTGTGTCCTGTATGCTCACATCACACCACGCCCGATCTAATTTGCTTGTCCTATCTATACAGATTTTGAACACATCTGTGCTAATTGAATGTTATCGTCGTAGCTGCAGCGTTCACTATCAATTTATTGAACAACATATTCTTCGTATTGAAAACCGGCCTGCAAAAATGATTTGATAGTTGAAACTTTTGTTTTATACCATGTTTTGGATATTTAATGTGCAGCTTCAAGAATGGAAATGATTGTTGTATTTGTAGATACGCTTCCATACTTACATGTCCAGAATACCCTTAAATAAAGAATATAATGCGCATCGTGCTCTAATTGTTCTGCAGGAGCTTGTTTTGCGTAAAAAACATATTTCTCGAGTCATTCCTAAAATATTTTGTTTCTGCTTTTGTACGTAAAGGGCAGTTTACGATATTTTCATACAATATTGGTAACATTATCATCGTTATCCGATTTAAAAAGAAAATTAATGCTTAATAGAGTTGCTGGATTGGGCCTTGATGATTTCTTGCACGAGCCTAAGAAAGGGGGGGGGGGGGTTGATGAAGTGACATTGTTTCTTTTGGCAAAGGGAAAAAACAAAAAAACAGAACTCAAATATTGAAAAGGATCAGCCAGAAAATAAACTTTGTTCTCCCAATTAATACATTTACAAATAATATATTTCTGACTTGTATGGCCAAAAGTTTTTTCTCTTTAAATGTTTGAATTACATTTAAATTAGTTTTATGGGGAAAGTACTCATTAAACCATGACAACATGATACAATGTTTGCCTGGATCGCCATACAGTTCATTCGAAACGAGAGAAAGTTGATTAAAATCACTAACTTATATTACTTTATACAACCAAAGATTTTGTTTAATTTTCGGACATCTTTAGATAAATATTGGACTTGTTGTAATTTTTGGCACTTATTATAGAAACGTCATCAATAATAAGTGTTTCAACTGATACAACGTTTGTTTTGGCTGTTTGAAAAAGATATCGCGTTATTTCGCCTAATTACAATCTCACACCTGACGTCGAAGCGGGGATAATTGTACGACTTTGAGATTGGTTTTAATAGAGGCATTTTGTTTTTTTTCAAATAATAATTAATATATTGCTCACTATTACTTCTTAGTTTGTTTTGTTTACAATCGATGCATAACTTGTGGGCAAAATAAACCCAAAAATTGGGGGGGGGGGGGGGGGCAATATGAAATTATTTCTATTTACTTTCAATGTTTTTAAAGTTGAAAGGAGACCGATTTTACAGGTGTAAATAGGCAAAAGTCTATAACTTTCTAAAATAATTGGTTTCTGTCGAAAAAAAATTTGATATTGTTATAGCCAAAAAATCCGACAATGCAATTAAAAAGAAAACAACATAAATGCTGATATGACTTTTTATTAACCCAAAGAGAACAGAACGGAATAAAACTAAACATATACTGTTAAAAGTTAATTACTAAATGTTTTATCAAATATAATAGTTTATAAAACGCTTTAAATTTTTATATCAACTGCATGCAGTTTAAAAATAAAAACACTATAAGCAATTATAAATAGAGTTTTGTCACAAAACTGAACATTAAGCTATTAAAAACCTCACATCAACATACACATTTTGTAAATTCCCTATTTTACGCGAGTGCTTAATTCCGCGATCCCGTCTTTTTGGATCAGATCGCGGGAATAAAAAATCGCGACACTGAATTTTTATTCAAATCCTTTAGTACTCAACTCCCATATAAAGCAAACGAGATTTAAAATCTGCGAGAAGAGCTTGCGTTTATTTAGGAATACACAGTAATGGATTGGTTGGAAAGAGAATCATTTAGATATTATAATTAGACAGAGTATCCAAACACTTCAACTTCACAAAGAGTGAGATACTCAGTTATCATGGAGATCTTTACGAATCTCCCCTGTGGTAATGTCGGACAGTCGATGACGACCAGCTGTGACAAAGTACCGGGACCAGCAAAGAAACCACAGGGAGTGTTGACATCTGACTCTGTCAGCCCTTCAGTGACGGTAACATTCCGCAGCCGGTCTGACACATCTAAGTAAAAAAAAAACAACATATGTTAATGTGAAATTGTAAAGTAATAATTCAGAAAACTGCATAAATTTCATTTTTTCCTTATATATTTTTAATTTTTTCTCTTGCTAAAAATAAAAAAATGGCGATATAGAGGTTTTCCACGTTTTATATTCACGGATGAAATCATGTGTACACTAACCTAGTCCCCACTTGTCCATTCCTCTATTGAATATTCTGACAGATGTGATGAAATACACAGCCTGCAGATCCACCAACCACCACGGATTTGTGTCTCCACCCTCTGTGCATGAACACTTGTCTACGGCAAAGTCTGTACCGTTGTTACCATCAACTGCCAAATTGGCAGAGAAGTTCAGAATATTTTCTGGCCCTGTAAACGTTGATGATTGTGTTGCAGGTTTATTCAATGCAAGGTTGGAAGTAGCTGTCAACATAACAACAATGTAGATACTTAGAGATAACATTGAGAAAATATAATACACTGACCGTAAAAAAAAAAGAAAAGGTAATGTCTTATATAGCTACATGTGTTACTTAAAACCTAAAAAAACTTAAGACCAAATTCTTTTGATGTGTACAGTTTAATATTGTGTGGAGAATAATAAGAAATATAATTGTTTTCACTCTCTCCCTCTGTGTGTGTGTGTGTGTGTGTACATAATAGGTATGCTGCAAAATATGGACATGTGCACTGATTGAATCGAAACCCTCTATAGTTTGTACTCTGCGAAGAGATAAAAATCCATTTTTTTAAACGTGTAATTGACCATTATCTTAATTATCAGTTACCACACACCAAAAAACCATTTATTTTATTTTTTCGACGTTATTGTTAAAACACTCGCTATAATTGATATCACGGTTTGCAATATGTAAAACAATAATATATGTGTTTACGTCTTTTTCTGATTTAAAACTTGGTGACCTGTTTTATTTTAAAAAAAAAAGACTTGTTAACAGGTAACATAGCTTACTTGAATTCTAATATTAGTATTTTAAAATACCGTTATTGTACAAAAGCGTACGAAAGTCATATTTCCATTGAAAATATTACACACTTTTGGCATAACGATTTTATAAAAAATGCAATTAGGAATCGATTTTATGTGTGCTACATAATTTTCAAGTAAATGTTTTATTATGTCCTATGTACATAGAATAACACAGGTATTCTTAATTAGGGTGTTAAATGTCTTACCCTCCCACGATTTACTCAATATTACATTTACAAAGTCAAAATAAATATATTTAAACATGCTTATTAACTCCGTTTATTCGTTAATAATGACTCTATCTGTCTATTTAGTTTGAAGTAATGTCATATCATGAAAACATTTTCATTACACATCAAATAAGCCCGGATATCTGTACTTTGAGTACTTTGATTTAAGTCACTAATTGCAAACATGATGTTTGATTTAAAATTCATTGCACTTTGCATCAATGTTGACATTGCTGGCGCCGTCAGGTGAGTCAGCATTTGTGATATTATGAAAAAGTACTTTGCAATTAAAACAAGAATAAAACATAAATAATTAACCTTCTTCACAGACTATGTCGTATTTCCACTCCCCGTTTGACTGACAGATCAGTCGTCCTGAACCAGACTGGGAGTATCCGTCAGAACAAGAGGTGTGTATTCTCCTGTGTAGACCAATGGCGTCTTCACGTTTTGCTGTACTCAAATCTATTCCTTTGATATCGGGAATTCCACAATCTTGATAACAAAGCCATATTGTAAACAATAAGTGATAACGTTGAAAATTTGTAAATCAGAATCCAGGTTGCTAAAATAACCCAGACGAAACAAAACGTTACAATGATAATTCAAATACATATTGATCATGGATTGGCATTGGTATATTAGTATAAATTAATGTATGTTACACACGACGCAGCATATTTTAATTGATAAATAAACATACTGGACAAAATAGTAATTATTTGCCGTTAAAACGTATTTCTAGAGCTCTTTTTAGAAATTAGGACTAGACTATAGTAAAACACAGGAAATTGTCATATGATGTAACTCGTGTAGGTTTTCATTTGTGTCTTAAACAGAAAAAATATACTTTTACCTGACAAAACACATTTAAAGTATGCATTTTCAGAATATCTCTTGTGTGTACATTTCTCGTTGACTTTACAGTTTGAATTTAAACAAGCTCCAGCCAGATCCTACAAAATAATGTAGAGATACTGTGAAGGCTCACAAATGGTACCCCTTGCTAAGAAAAAAAATCATAACTAAAAGTTGTTATTATAGAAAATGATCGATGCTATTTATTTAAACATTAAGTTTCTATCAATAACACTGATCTGCGCTTTTTTTCAGTTCCCTATGCTAATATAAGTACACAAACCAATCTTCTATTCTTTAAATTTCATTTTATTTTATTTTAACTTAAATTAATGATAACAAACATAACTGGAATCAAACTATAATCAACATGTCAAGCGGCCATTAAATGTTTATAATTTTTGGTGTACCGAGCTTGATGATTTTATCGAAAAAAATTTCCACCCAATTTTTTTTCTTCTCGAAAATATATAAAATACATCGGGGCGGGCTGTTTTCTTATTTGATTTTGCCTTACACAAGCAAGCTTTCTGCCAAATATTACCTTCTATTCTATCCATTCATACAAGGCAAGATATGATACATTTAATAATTAAGCATTGTTTATACAATTACTTTGAACTTGCCAAAATGACTTTGGGTCTGTCAAGGTAATGACGTAACTTAAGGTCGTAGGCAATCTTTGAGTAAATTAAAAATTTCTAAAACGTTTCTTCATAAGAATGATATAAACCAGACATCCATTTTGAACTTTACCTACCAGTGGCCTTGACCTTGTCCAAATGCCCTTGGGTCAAGGTCATGACACATCCCCGGGTCATAAGCAATGTTTGTGTGAAGTTAGAACTTCAAATGCCTCTCCACAAGAAAGATATGGACCGAATGCAAATTTACACTTTTTCTGCTAGTGATCTTGACCTTGCCCGAATGGATTTGGGTCAAGTTCATGACACACCCCAAGGTCATAAGCAATTTTTGTGTGAAGTAAGAACTGCCAATGTTTCTCCATAAAAAAAGATATGGATAGTAAACGAAATTTGCACAAACAGACGGACGGAAAAGATTAATCCTATATACCCCCTCCCCAAACTTTGCAGGGGTAAAAACATACATAAATCTGATATAGAGCTTACTTAGTCAAAGAGTGATTTATCATCTTAATGTGAAACATGTCTGTATATTTGATATAATAAATGCCTGATAAAACAATAGCATAATTGTTTAGATTTAATAAAACTAACCCAGCTCCAGATTCATCAGTCGTTATTATAATGTGAATGAGATCTCAATGTTCAAAGAGAACATTTCTAATAATAGAGACATTCATAACAATTTGTATTCTTTTTCTTGCATTTTGTTATGTTATCACGCGTTTTAAGAACTATTCCTTTTTTAATTCTAGCAGTACAATATTATTTCTCTTTTTTGGCTGCTAGATTCTACACGTTTATTAACTGATATTAGCTGCTGCTGGATTCATCTTGATTTTCTTTCATACAATCATATATGTATTTGGTAAATGCGATTGTTATTATTTGAAAAAAAAAAACCACACACACAACCCCCACATGAATCGTAAATACTTATGAGTATAAAGTTTCATTTTTTTTTAAAGCACCATTTATTACTTACTAAATTTCCTTTAGTATTATTAATATCCTTTGTTTAAAACGAGGCGAAAATGAACAAAAAGTTGTGCATTTATGTATCAATTTTTTATTTTTTTGACATTCCAAAATACATGTATTTATTTTTAAAAAATGTATTCTTGTTTATCATCGCTACACGTACTATTAATGTTTAATTAAAGCTCCGACATTAACGAAATATTCACAACATATACAACTTAAAAACATCTGTTTTGAATCACCCGGACACTTTAGAACTGCTGATTGAATGCGTTTTCAATCTTCCTTACTTTAGTAACGATTTTTTTAATCATGGCATACATGTTTCTAATCACTCATTGAATCTTTATCAGCGTCTGAAAAAAACCCTTTAAATAAGCAGAAAATCAGTTTTTCTCATTTGGTTACATGTAATTGAATTTGGATGGAAAATATATACGAGCATGTGTGTCGGAATATATTTTTGTAAATATCAAGAATTAATTAAAACAAAATTTTTAAATCAATTATATATTAAAGGTCAATTTAATATATTGGGTCTTGTCAGATTAATAAAAACTTAAGTTTAAAAGATGTGAACGAGTTTGAAAAAGTGGCGAAGACCACACAGTGCATGGGTAAGCAAACTCCAGTTTGCACCCAAGATATCTTTACAACACAATATTAATCTTAAAAAATGTACATATCTGTAAAAAAGTGCACTAGGAATCAATAAAAAAAAGTTTATCCAAAATATAGGTTGTTTTTCACGGGTATTTAAAATATGGCATGGTACTTTTATGTATGTGTCATTGAAGAATCCCCGAAACCTTTTTTAGCCGTGTTTACAAGCTAGAGGGGACATTTGAATGGAAAAATCTTGAAATATATTTATACTAATAAATACATATCGTTTGAACTCAGTTGTAATTACTTAAATCGAATAATCTAAACATGCTGCACAGATATATTTGGACATAAAATGTTTACCTTTGGCCAGTGCTCCTTTTCACTGTACACCCATCCAGCATTGTCCACGTACTTAGTTTCTGCTGTCGTTTTATTTTCGTAACTGATTTCACAGAAATTAGCCCCTTTAAAATAATTAACAGATTTACACCGAGGTGTCATTATACATTCCGTCACACAGTCAAGGAAACTTACTTCTGTGAAGGATTGGATTAGTTTCCTGTCAAGCCTGTGTCCATGCTGAAGTTGAGAAAAGCCCGGATTAAGGCTGCCATAACATGACACAAAGAAACTGAATAAATACCACGAACATCGGAAGATTTCAGACAGTTGCATTGTGACTTAGGATAAAGTTGTATGAAAATTCAGTTGTGTTTTGTGCCTCGAAAATTTCTAAAGTAGTGTTTCATACAGTGAACAACTTGAATTGCGCACTTAAAAAAAGGACTTGCTTAATCTTAATTGTTAACCTTTTTGAGATGTAGTAATGATAAGCATGAAATGTTTTAAAAAAGAAAATTTCATTAATAATAAGAAAACAAGCGACAGTGACAATGTCGTTTCCATTAATTTTAATCAATAAACCGTCTTTGTGACTGAACAAAGCCGCTTGAAATTATGCATCTTTAAATAATATATATATATTAAAAGAAGAAATCAGTAATGCATCAAACTCAATAGTTTTACAAGTTTAACAATACATCTACATGTCAAGGTATAAAGTTGTCACAATCAAATCCTAGTAATTGCTGTAAAACAGTAGTGTAAGTTGTTTTTATGTGTAGAGGATTTATCCCGTACTAAACCCAGTGATTTGATAGACTTTTTATTTTTATCTCGTATGGAGCCTCATATTTTTCAGTTTGGCATTGGTCAGCATAATAGACTCAACCTGGGTCATTCTACCCGCATTGTTAGGGCTTATAAGGTTTGAATTTTGCAGTTCTGGACAGAGCGCACGATTTCCCCACACGGATCTGACCACGTGTGTGTATTTAATTTTGTAACTGGTACCTGGTAACTAAATCTCCAGACGGGGTAAGTTTGCTTTTATTCATTTCATTTTCATAACTCTTAAAGCTTATAAGTGCCACTTTATATTACTATAAATAGCGGACAAGAGTTGCCACGTGAATGTTACCTTAACGTCGTATGTTTAACAGTGCCACGTGTTTGCAACGTATATATCGCAATATTTGTGCATTATAGGCTACTAGTGCCATGTTTTGTTAAGATATGTAGTATATAGTGTAGTATAACTACCTGTGCCGTTCGCTACGGTGTGTAAACATATTTTTAAGTGGCGAGAGTTCACTCTGTTTAAATGTATTATACGGAGACCGGTTAGGGTCATTAATACATTGTACATATGTAAGCATTATAATTAAAGGTCCCGGGGTTAGTCACATTCTATGCATGGACGAGGCTCTGTGTATTGGCCTGAGTGGTGATGGTGACTGACGGCCTATGGTGGACAACCGGAAGAGTTTCCGGTAGTTGATTACCTGGAGCAGGTGAGGTGGTGAACTGGTGGACACGGTGGATACAATGGACGATGATTCAGGGTAGCAAGGTGATGGGCGGAGACAGGAGGATTAGAGCCTAAAGACCGTCCCGCGTCGTATCTTGCCGACTCTTTATTGTGTAATTGTAATTTTTGTATATAAATATTTTATTGTACATTGTATTGTTGTTGTTACTGATCAGAGGCTCGGCCATGGTGACAAAAGTATCAGCTTTCTAATTATACCCCCACTTCCTAAAGAAAGGTCAGGGATGTTGATGTATTCCTGGACTGTCCGTTCGTCACGTTTTACTTTCTCAAACTGCTCTTAAATCTTATAAATCAGCGCACTGAACTCTAGCCGTTTGGTTTTTGGTGTAACATTGTCTCTTAAAAAGGTTCATAAAAAGTAATTCTAGGTGTTGAATAATAACAATTGTTTTAACATCAAAACCTGGATCTTTGAACTGCTCCAACAGTTTTAGCTCACCGAGACGAAGTCAAGGGGAGCTTATGCTTTACCCTCGGCGTCCGGACCTGGTTAAAGTTTTTGTTGCAGGTCCTGTATCTAAGAAATTACTTGTCCTATCTTCACCAAACTTGCATAGATGATGCATCTGGACCTACTTATGGACTTGATAGACTTGGATGCTGAATCTGAGTCCTAAATTTCAGATGCTGGAGGAGGTTAAGGTTGTTGGACCAGGTTAAAGTTTTTGTTGCAGGTGCCCTTTGATAGCAATATCTAAGTTACTGCTGGTCCATACTTCACCAAACTTGCATGAATGGCGTGTCTTATGATACTGATGCACCAGACAGGCTTGAGTGCTGAATCTGAGCTATAGGTTTCAGATGCTGGAGGAGGTTAAGGTTTTTGGAGCAGGTTAAAGTTTTTGTTGCAGGTGCCCTTTGATAGCAAAATCTAAGTTACTGCTGGTCCTAACTTAACCAAACTTGTATGGATGGTGTGTCTTATGATACTGATGCACATGACAAGCTTGAATGATGAATCTTAGCCATAGGTTTCGGATGCTGGAGGAGGTTAAGGTTTTTAGAGCTGGTTAAAGTTTTTTGAGCAGGTGTCCTCTAATGATTATATCTTAGCTACTCCTGGACCTAACTTCACCAGACTTCAATGGATGGTACGTCTTATGACACTGATGCACCTGACAGGCTTGAATGCTGAGTCTGAGCCATAGGCTTCGGATGCTGGATAAGGTTAAGTTTTTTAGAACAGGTCACATGTTTACAAGATAATAGTACTATTTCAAACTTGCATAGTTGATTAAACTGTAATATTAATGAATAGCAGAGGTAGCTTCAGATCCTGAGCTTGATCTCCATAATCAAGGATGCTAAAAAATATATCTTAGTTATTACAGGTCCTAACTTCACCAAACTTCAATGGATGGTGTGTCTTATGATACAGATGCACCTGACTGGCATGGATGCTGAATCTGAGCCATAGGTTGTGGATGCTGGAGGAGGATAAGGTTTTAATGGCTAGTGCCCTCTGATGATGAAATCTTAGTTATTACTGGTCCGTACTTCACCAAACTTGCATGGATGATGTGTCTTATGATACTGATGCACCTGACATGCTTGAATGCTGAATCTGAGCCATAGGTTTCGGATGCTGGATGAGGTTTAGTTTTTTAGAACAGGTCACATGTTTTATAGATGACAGCTTGCATATATAATAAATGAAATGCAGAGGTTGCTTCAGTTGCAGAGCCTGATCTCAATTATCAAAGATGTTAAAGAAATCTCCTACCTCACTCAAACCTGCTCGATAGATACAGTACCCGCAACGTTATTTTTCACAAGATAAACGATAGGATAGCATTAACGCACGATAGAACAGTATACACGCATGAAAGGATAGGATTAACGCACGATAGAACAGTATACACGCACGATATGATAGGATTGATACACGATAGGAAAGGATAAACGATGTTCATGATAAACGTATGATCGCTTTAAACGATATTTACGAACAAACCGATAATGGCAGAATTTGATAGAGAACACGTACAAATAAAGATTTACGTGGAATTTTTTCATAGTAACAATTGCTGAGTTGCTAATCATCGCTGCATCATTTATAGAATGTATAAAAATGACCAGTTAATTTTTTTTCAACTTAAATTATGAGCTTTAATGATCAACAAGGGCACCGCTAAGCGGAGCATCCCCTCGCGACATGGGTTATTGTGTGTAGGGATGCATTATTTAGCAATATATAGTTATGTTAATGAGAAGACCACATTCTACTAACCCTCCATTACTGCAAAAACTACATTTTCTTTACCTGTACTAGATCTAAATCCAAAAAATATCAAGTTGTTGATTTAAAATGCTTACTTTCACTTTGGTTTCAAAGAAGTGAAGCGGAAGTTTGATAACTCATACACAGAAATTTCGATTGATAACCCGTATACAAAATCATGTAGTATTTATTGAGTTAATATGTACAATTATAATGATCCGTAGGCCCGGTACCGCTGGACTCGCCGGTCGCCTCGTCTTAAATACGTCAGGCGTCTGTACTAGCCGGCTGCAGATCTCCAACTGGCGGTAAAAGCATCTCGTGCTGGAACTCCCGCTTGGTGACGTCACGGGCTATAAATAGCCCGTACATAGAATAAGTCCACAATCACTACACTCCCCTCCGTTTTCTTGGAGAGGAGTAGGTCACGTCTGGTGCTAACAGAACTTCCGAAAAACTAGGAAGTGGGAAAGCCATCCCGGCAACAGTCGGGATAGCAAGTCACAAGGGCAGGGCCCATCTCCACGACAATGGCCGACACACACACACACACACACACACACACACACACACACACACACACACACACAAAGGAAAATCAAGGGACAGTCCAAGTCGTTTTGGGTTGCTGGTTCAGTCCGGGAAGGGCAGCTCCGCTATGTCTGGTCAACAAGACATGCCGTACGCAATTCTGAGGGCAAAGAGGGTCTCGGTGGTACATCCATCACTTCTATCAGGGCGCCAGGACTGGGGTACTCCGAGTTTGTTGCCTCTCCTTGGTGCTGTCCTCCGGCAGGAACTTTGAAATACTCCTTCGCTACCTCAGGGCTGCTCTCCATAATTCTCGGCTTAACTGTAGTAGCAGCCTGAACATACAGATCTTCATCCCGCGAGACTGCTCCCTGAATCTGGGGCACGGAGTCATCCACCAAGTCCACCATGGCCTCAGGGCATCTGGATTCTGTAGGGATCTCCTTACTGCGCTGCATTTGTCGCCCCGGATTACTGTCTGTCGGGGTAACTTCACCATTTCCCAAGACCGCAGCTTTCAGCCTCTTGCGTCGAACCCTTCGCCTACCACGCTTCCTCCTGCACCCGATAACGGCACCAGAGGTGTCCTGATCCACACATGGGTCACCTGCAGGGGGCTTCCTCAAACTGTTCATCTTATCCCGGGTCAGCCGGCACACAGTGCGAAGCTGCCCACTTTCCATGGGCTGTGAACTGCCCATCTGTGTCTTTGTATCTGCAACTGCTCGACGGGCACCACGGTAAGGCAATGGACAATCGTCTCCAGCACCTCCTTCCGTCTTCCGTCTGACATAAGTGCGACATTCTCTCCGAAAATGGCCAGACTTCCCACACTTAAAACAGTTGCTTGTCCTTGGGCCAGGATGCCTTCTGGGGAGGCCAGTCATCTGGGTCCCAAGCCAAGTTGAGTCAAGTACTTCCTTGAGTCTTCTCTAGCAGCTGCACTTTTCCCCTCAACTCCCGGATCTCGCTCTCAGCTTCGCCACATCCCCCACATTTAACAACCCCCATCGAGTCCTCTCCATTGCAGTCCACGACATCAGGGCACTCAGACTCGATAGCGAGTTCCTCACGTGGCCGCACCTTGCACTCTGCACTCCAGTCTGCAGGGGCTGACACTCTGCTCCCTGGAACCTCAGATTCTCCATTGGAGAACAGATCAGGCGAAGGTGAGCTCTCAAATTGCACCTTAAGTCCACTGTGTTCCCTCCTGCTCTTCATACAGGAACGCACCTCCACCACCAGTGGGTTGGAACCTGACTTCCGGGAAGTCTGCTCCGTGGTACAACCATCCACAGGGGGCGTTTCTGTTCTGTCACTTCTATCGGGTGTCATCATGCGTACCTTTCTAATAAGCTGACTCTCGCTAGCGGCTCTGCTCCTAAACTGGGGTCCTCTGCTATAGTCCTCCGCCGGACAGGCACCTCGGTTGGACAGGGGGCTATCCCAGTCCCCACTAACACTTCCTTCCGACTTCTGTCTAGCATCCAGAGGGCAATCCCTGCAGAAGTATCCCATCTCTCTGCACTGGAAGCACAGGCCTGCCTCCTCTCTCGCAGAAGGCGGTGGGGTACCCGACCTACTGGTCGTCTCCTTGAGCGCCATCTCCAAATCGTACACCCGGCTCCACAAGTCCTGTATCTCACTATTCTCGGGCTTAACTGGGGTTCTCATCTCTTCAACAGCTTCCTCTAATTGACAAATGCGTCTGTGCCATTCTTGCATTTTCCTACTCTCCTCGTCTGCTTCTCTTCTAGATTCCACTGTCTGGTCATCTTCCGCCATCTGTCTCGCTGTCACATGCTGAGAGGGCCTTCTCCGCCGCGAGTGCTGGTAAAACTGCATCCGGTCCAGTGCCTCCTCCACAGTCTTAGGGTTACCGTCCAAGGCGTACAGGCCGGCGTCCACATCCTTCGCACCATAACACAAGCGGGGTATGGCCTGAGTGTGGATATCTGGCAGCTGGGGGAAAGCTCGGGTGGCCAATACAAGTTCACGATCTGCCCACTCCTTCAGGGACTCATCACTACTCTGTAATGCTGACTGGAAGTTAAGCTGGTGGGTCAGGTCAGGCGCCGAAGTGCCGAATCGCTTATCAAACTTCTTCAGGATGCCACGGAAACATAGATGGGGAGTGACTTCCAATAAAAGAGTGTAGTAGTCACTGGCCGGACCCTCCAGGGATTAGCAAAACCGGTCATGTTGTTCCACCTTGGTCCACTGCTGGTTCTGCGAGAGTCTCACGAACTTGTGCAAGAATGCCTTCCAGCTGGATTTGCCATCATACCGCAGGTCCTTGTACTTTAGCTTACTACGAGGTGTTGGTGTGTCCCAACCATGACTGCGTGAAGTATGCCTACAAGGTCCCCCCGATGTGACTTGGGCGAGGGTGTGCTCAGTGGGTTGCTGCTGGGCGCGGGGAGTGGGAGTCGAGAAACTTAAACTGGGCAGGTGTGGCCATACAGCACTTGATGGCCTCTGCCCAACAGAAAACGGCAAATCTGGTGTAAGGTCCCTGGGTGTATGGCCATTAGGTTGTTGTGGGGCGTGTGGGCTGGGGGTCTTAAAGTGTTCCTGGGTTTCCCTTGGCTCGTACAAATGTGATTGAACTTCGGCTACTCTACCTCCCCCCTCCTTTCTAAAATAATAAGGTTGGGGTAGCACCACAGGTGCAGGGTAACCAAAGTTACTGGCATTAGGTATGAACAAACATAGTGGGGTTCCATCCTGGCTAACCACAGGTTGACAGCCGGGGGTGTAGGGATAGTGTGTAGTCTGGGCATTGCCCAGGTGTACATGCGTCTGGTACAAGTGCGCTGCAGAGGGGGTCCCCCCGCTTGATACTGCAACATTATGTCCCTGGGTGGTGGGGGTCTGGGTCGCAGAGCCCTGTGCCTGCAAATCAGACAACTGGGCAGAGCGTGGGGCAACATGAGCATCCCCCTGGTCTGGGTGCATAGTCCCTAAAGAGGCCCCCCTTGGATTGGCATGTCGACTTCCCGAGGGCTGAGGTGCGGGCCCAGCTGGAGGGGAGGAGTGGAGCTGCTGACCTTGGGTGGGTTGGGAATCAAAGACTAGGGTATTGGATTGCAATACATCACTGGCTGATGGTAGGGTTTGTGGGGTAATAACAAAGTGACTCTTGGACTCGGGTGTGGCACTATCACTTTGGACTGTTGAAGGTCTCCCAGGGATAGGGGACACATAAGAATCGTGCAATATGCGGTCACAAAAATTATCACTGGGTGGAGCAAAGTCGTGATCCTTAACAGGTGAGCTACATGTAACTACCGATCCCTGACTAACACCAGAATATAATGTATGACTACCCTGCAACGCTGCTTGACCAACACCACGGTCATTATGAGCAACGCCAACCCCCCTCTTATGGCTACTGAGGAACTCGGTCCCACTACCAAAACTGAGATAGCCTTCCCAATCACTGTCAGGGTCTTCAAACATATGGGCCCTCTCCGATGGTTGAGGAGTGTCATAATGCACAGCCTCCCCGTCACTTAGCCTACCATAGGGGTCATAACTATGCTTGCGAGACGCACGCCCGATTGGACCTACGGGCGTGATCATGTCATCGCTATCACTATCACCTAACCATAAGTCCGCAAATGCGTTTTCTAACGTATTGTTCATTGCAAAATAGTGCACTTGATGGCACGTGGTCAACACACAAAAACAGTGAAAAATACAAGTGCAACAATGTCCGACGAAATCTAGCACAAACACTGGAATGTCAGTCTGTAGTATTTATTGAGTTAATATGTACAATTATAATGATCCGTAGGTCCGGTACCGCTGGACTCGCCGGTCGCCTCGTCCTAAACACGTCAGGCGTCTGTACTAGCCGGCTGCAGATCTCCAACTGGCGGTAAAAGCATCTCGTGCTGGAACTCCCGCTTGGTGACGTCACGGGCTATAAACAGCCCGTACATAGAATAAGTCCACAATCACTACAATTGATTATGACATTGATTTAATGAAATAATAATTTATAATAGTATTAATGGTTTGGAAAGGCACATGCATTTTTTATTTGTTATTTTACAGAAGTGTGCAATCTATGATAAATATTTTTAGTTTTGAACGAATTTTGTCATAATTGTATGCCCCCCCCCCCTTTACAATGGTGTAATTTTGGGCTGAGGAAATTCTATTGGAAGGTTTTTTATTAATTTACTAGAAATTGAAATGGAGTGCACACACACACATACATACATACACACACACACATACGAACACACACACGCACGGTAGCGTTGCTATATCCCCTTCGCAACAAGTTGCGCGAGGGGATAATGAATGTTCTGTATTGTTAAAATTGTTTTCATTACCGAACACCTTAGCCGATCGCCGCGAATATTTCAGCCCGAGATTAAATCACTCGGAAAATAGCGGATTTAATTATATAAATCCAACTGTTGTATAAAGTAAATATAAAATCTATCATAAGTACCTTTCTTTCTGTATAAGAAAATGATTAAATAAAATTAATTTTTACGCAGATACACATTCCGCGTACGATTTGTTAACGTTGTTTACATTACCACACACCCTAGCTGATTGCCGAGAACATTTCAGCCCGAAATCAAATATCACACGGAAAATTACGGGTTCAAAATACAACTTGTTGCCTGACGTCATGACGTCAGGCATATCTAAGGTTTAAAAGTTGCAATCTCCGAAACAGTGCAGACAATGGGACAAGCAATATCAGGATATTTCACAAAAAAGATTAACCGATGCATGTTTAAAATGTCAGCATTTACGTTCATAATTGATGAAAATATTATATGGCATGTAATAACAACAGCGAGCAAGAGTTTTCAAGTTAAAGGGACGGTCACCATGCCGAGCACGTGTGTAATCCTGCTTTAAAAATAGATCAGCATTCCACCATATTTGAACGGTGAAAAAGGGGGAGGGGGTCATCGCAACAAGTTGTAGCATATTGTCTATTACGGTACAATGTTAGTAATAATTGGTGTTGGATTACCATTGTTTATACAAGAGAGTCATCCGTTTGGGTTAAACCAAATATATATTTATACCGCTGGAATGTTTACTGGAGGAACTAAATCGCCAAAGCGGGGTGTGACCCCATTTTCGTTTAGTTGGGCGATTTCATTAATCTTGAAAAGGGAACATAACTCGCGTGTCTTACTAAATGTACATTGTCACATTTAAAAATTACTAATCAAGTGTGTTTTTTAATTCGATTCGATTTCTTCCAAAACATCCGATCCAAAGTATATTATACATATATGTAGCTGTTACAAAACAAATGTCTAAAAATCCATCTAACCCTCCCCCTACCCCACCCCCCAATGGATCTCTCCCAATGGATGAGTTGATTCGTTGCGTGAACGGTAAAGCAGGATTTCGCGCAAAAATGTCCCATTCATAGTTTTTGTGCGTCGATTAGTTGACGAGTCTGTTGGGATCATGCAATTACCCCAGAGCACACGATGTGTTTACATCACAGGCACAGGCATCGGGGGTTGGGGTTAGGGAGGCTGCTTCCCCCTCCCCTCTTTTTTTTTACAGCTGGCACTTTCTTGACTTTATAGGATAAATGGAAATATCACCCCCCCCCCCTCCAATTTTGTAGGAGCATGCAATAATGAAAAGTTCTGCAAATAAGGAATTCTAATAGAATTGAAGTTACAGTTAGGGTTTTTTTCCAGGAATTTGAGAATTCACCCTTTTTTAATTGCTTTTCAAAATGATTTTAATGAAGCTGCCCACACACATTCAAAAACAATACGTGTTTGTATATCCTCTCATATTTCACTAGGTTGGAAGGTTTAAAAATTGCATTTCAGTTGATTTTGCAATTAATATAACAAATACAATTTGATAAAATGACTATTTACCCTCCAGCTTTCAAACTTACATGTGCTTATATGATATGTGTGCATTCCTAAAAAATTGAATTAATAAAATAAATGAACTTCAAATGATATATATGTACATGTTCTAGATCGAAGAAAAGACTAACATTTCGACTTAAATTTGCATGTTCCATAAATGATTTATAAATTTATGATCAGCAGTGAAAATTAAAATTCATTTCTAATAAGATAGCCTAATTGATACATGCATGCTTCCATTGAATAATTTTGTTTAGTCAGGCAAGCTTTTTGGAAAGCTATTACTTGTATTGGTTAATTTCGATTTTAAAAATTAGTATCCTGACGGAATGTTGGATAGGATTTTACAATTCTTGTTCGATCAATATTCGTATATGGGGCACCGAACGAGTTTCAACTTAGTAATAAATTTACTTGCTTATGAAAAGGCACGAAACGATTAACACGATATGATAAACGGAAGAATAGTTGAAATTAAACGATAAACCTGATAGGATTAACGCACGATAGGATAGGATTAACGCACGATAGAACAGTATGCACGCACGATAGGATAGAACTAACGCACGATAGAACAGTATACACGCACGATACGATAGGATTGATACACGATACAATCGGATAGGATTGTAAAAAATAACGTTGCGGGTACTGTAGATGTGTTTATTGATAAAAGATATAACATGATTCCTATGATATAGTGTTGTATGATATGAAACTTTATTGTTTAAAATGATACAATATAATATCATATGTTATATTATAAAAAGTAATATGATATGATGTGATATTGTATCAATTTCTTTGATATTTTATGATATTGTATCATGATATTGTTATGTATAGTATTGTATATTATGATACAATATTTTATAATTAGGGTCTTCCGTTTCCAACGGAAGACCCTCTTGTTTTTCTTTGGTTTCTTTTTCTTATTATTTTATTTTTTATTTTTTTTCTGACTCCTTCTCGGCTTTATATCTCAAAAAGTTTTCATTTGATTTCAATGAAATTTTCAGAGCTTTTGTAAAGATACCGTGCCTCAACGATGTTAAATTTTCAGCATTCACGTCACTTCCGTTCAAATTTGGCGGCCATTTTTTAATTATAAAAAAGTGATTTTGTCCGGAAGAAATCTCCGTAAACTTAAAAAAAATCGCTTTGAAATTTTTACTGATGTATCAATTCTATAATGTACTGGGGGGTTAAAATTTTGTTCAATAATTTTGCTCAAAACCGGAAGCAGTTCCAATTTTTGGAAATTTTCATTTTTTTTTGAAAAAAAGACAGTCTTATAGAACTTGCCATGGTGAATTCAAATCTGAAATCCATTTGAAAATTCAACGATGCATTACAGAGATATCGGGGTTTAAAAAATTGATTTTTCCGGAAATTTTGATTCCACGTCCTTGGTTTAAAAAATAGCGTAATGTTCAAAGTAAAATCAATTCGTACCAAAAATAATTAAGTCGTGCTTGAACACATTCGGATTTTTTTTTGTCAAATCGTTCTTGAAATCAACAAGGTTTTTGTTAATTCGTACTTAAAATTATTCGGATTTTGTTTAGTCGTACCAGGAATAATTCGATTGTTTTCATCTTTTTATTTAAATTACTCTTGTTATTGGTTTAAGAGCTCTGCTTCTTACAGGAACTTCCAGCTTTACTTCCGACATTAGCGGAAGACCCACTCGTTGCTTTGCAACGAGCTTTGCTCTAGTATTATATTGTATTATTTATTTGTTATTTTATCACATGATACTATTTCATAAAATATTGCAAAATATAATATTGTATCCTATGATACAATATAATATATTCTATAATATTGTATCATACGATATTTATAATATGATATTGGTTTCTGTTATATAGAATTATATCACATGAAATTATATGGTATGATATTGTAATATTATGTAATATCGTATCATACGATATTGTATAATATGATATCGGTATATGAATAGGATATTTTATCATATCACATGAAATTGTATTATATGGTAATATAATATATATTATTGTATTATATGATACAACATGTATAATATAATATTGTATTATATAATATTTTACTTTATCACATAATATTGTATATTTGATATGATAAAATGTATCAAATTATATTGTGTCATATGATACAATATTGTAATATATTGTATTATACAATATTATATCATATGTTTTAATGTTATGATGTATTATGTAATATGATATTGTAATATAAGACTATATTGTTTTATATATTATGATATTGTATTATGCGGTCAAATACAATAATGTATATCACAATACAATGTCATATCATACGTTACAATATCATATCTCATCACTGTTTAATACGGTATTTTATTTTTATTTGATATATTATGTAAATATGATAGGATGGAATATCTCATTTTATATCATTGTATTGATTAACATCTAAACATCTAAACATATGATTATCATACAATTTTTTAACAAATGATATATGAAAATGTGTCAAAACAGAATCCATGAACATCCAAGATCAAAAAGTATGGTTTTCATATAATATGATAAAGGTGGTCTCATAAAGGTGATGTCTTGTCTCGGTGAGCTTTGTAATCTGTGATTACCTATGTAATTTTTAACACTGTAAAATCATCTCTTAGAATTTGTTTTTGTGTGTTCTATATTATGTGCAATAAGGTTTCCGAAATTTCCACTTTGACATGGAAGTGTAAATTGGCCAAAAAAACCCGTTTAATATATATATATATATATATATATATATATATATATATATATATATATATATATATATATATATATATATATATATATATATATACCTGCTTTCACCAATAGGCGGACATGGCTAAAAAACCATACTTAGGCAGACATATATAGTTTTTTTTAAATCTCAATATTATTCATTGTCCATCTCAACGAGCTATTAAAACACAAAAGTATGTTCATTGGTAGACTGTTGTTAAGATATATTGCATCCAAAGAGATATACATTTTAAGAGGTCTGCCTAATTTTTCAAAACCATGTAGTAGACTTTAAGCTGACATTATATAAATACAATATAAGGTAGACATATATTAATATTTGAAATGCCTGTCAGGCAGACAATAATATAAATAGTAGTAATTTCAATATACATTCAATAGTGTTAATTAAAATGCAAAAGCAATTGCATTCTACAAACATTATTTTTTTTGTAACCTAACTCCTACCTTAATTGTATAGTATTTATTTTAAAGCAATGTCGTATTCATCTCTTAACACATTTTTAAGTGTATATTGTGCGGTTGTGCCAGCAAATCTGTTTAAAAATTTATATTTTATATAGTCATAGGTAAAAAATTTATTCAAATCTAAATTAACTGATTAATATTAGAATCATTAAAACTTGATGAAGAAGTCACAACATCATTACTATTTTTTAAAGGAAATAACTTTATAATTTTTAACTTAAAATAATAATTTTATTTAAATTGTACACTGGTACATGTAATAACAAACCTCTTATGAATGACAAGAAAAGCAATTCCAAGTTTTAATATTTTTAATATTAAAACACCGATGATCAGATATATATATATAACAGATAAGAACATTAAAAATGAACTAGTATTACAAATGAAACTAACATGATATCTCATTTTAATTTGTTCTGGACATGAAAATTACTGCATGATATTGTATTTTGATTTGATATGCACTTATGTTGTAAACAGATCAACACAGTTACCGAAACAACTGAAGCAATGATATAAGTACATGTATCATAATTATACACATATTGATAACATGCTCAATAACTAAAATAAATCTAATTCATTATTACCTCCATTATTGTATAAAATATAAGAATTATTTTTTTAATTAAATGTATTAAAATTTTAAAGATACAGCTTAAACTCTAACGGACTACAGAGTTTAAAAAAAACAAAAACTTTGTACGGTTGTACTAATCCATTTTAATAGTTTAGTAAGTTTAAATTAATTTTAGGAGTCACTATATTCTAATTAACAGTAAATACTTAACTACATGTATTTCATGTAAACATGAAAACATTTATATTAACTCAACTATGCATATTCATAAACATTAGTTCTAATCGTTGGTATATGAATAAATTAAACCCAGGTACATGCACAACATTCTCATAATAATTAATAGATGTTTAACACCACAGTAGTTTTTCCTTAAAAGATTATGTCAACAAAAAAACCAATGCACTCCACGGGCCTGGTTTTTTACTTCTTTGCCTCAAAACAACTATGTAATATTTCTGAAACACAATCAAGGAAGTGTGTTTAATTTTTGTTTCCTATAGTTAAATTAATTTAAAAACAATATGTAATACAAAGACATAATGCAACTTCTATATCTCTACATTGTATATGATAATCAAGCAAACTTTATTAATTGCCATCAGTTGTGCAAAAAATTGAAATGGGATTTGATGGGGAATAATTTGCTTGTAAAATCTATGTGAAGAAACATTTAAACATCAAACATGTAGCTATCTTCAATGTTTGTTAGAATAACAGGCAGAATTTAAATTTGGTTTGAAAAGTGACCAAGATAATTTCCAAACAAGAGGTCCATAGGCCACATCGCTCACTTGAGCAACGACATCAATGATGAAATCAGCTTTATACGGCCATTTAGAAAATATCTGAACAATGTAGGAAAATAGATTTTTAAAACACATTTTATTGTGCTATACATTGAGCTTCTTTCGAAAGTTGATGATTTTATCATCAATTGACTACATGTTGAGCATTTCATTTCTCAAGAAGATCAAGAAGAACAGTTCATAACATCAAACTTTGAACACATTGTGTAGCTCAGGGGCCACAGTTGAAAACAACTGAATATCATAAAGGTCAAGATGATTGGTTATAAGCAATACCATATGAATAACAAATAACAAATACAAATAACATTTGAGTTTTGGAGAATCAGAATTATTTCCTAGGTAATTATACCACCCCCCCCCCACTATTGTGACCTAATTATACCCTCAAGATCATTATCATGATTTGAACATGATGAAATTTGCACTACCTGATAATTCTTCAACATAAGTCACAGCATGGCTTTTGAGAAAAAAAAATTAAAAGAAAAAGATTTTTAAAGATTTTTTCTCGATATAATCTTATGTAAAAATTTGACCCCCCCCCCATCTTGACCCCTCCCTAACCTTGAGCATCCTGATTTAATCAAAATTCAACACAAATTACAGCTTGTCTGACCTTTTGGTTTTTGAGAAAAAGGTTTTGGAAGAGTTGTCTTTATATATTACTTATATAAATACTTATATATTATCCCATTGTGGCTCAACCCTACCCCCTTGGAACATGATTTAAACAAACTTGAATCTACATGACTGAGGATGCTTCGACACAAGTTTCAGCTTTTCCAACCAAATGGTTTTCGAGAAGATTTGTTTAAAATATGATATGTAAAATAAAAATCATTTCCCTTTTAAATGGGACTTAGTCCTTCATTTGAGCATATTTGAAAGCCATTTAAAGGTTTCTTTGTGCAGAGTTTGGTTGAAATTAGCCCAGTGGTTCTAGAGAAGAAGTTGAAAATGTGAAAGTTGACAGACGTCATACAAAAAGTGATCTGAAAAGCTCACATGAGCTTCAGCTCAGGTTAGCTAAAAAGGAGTAAACAAAGGTATTTGATTGAAAGTTTTGTTATAAAAAATCTAAAAAGAAAGTTTTTTTAATCGATTGGAATGATTCTTTTTTCTTTTGTTCTGCTCATTCATAATTTTTGTTCTGAGTTGCAGAACTGTGCAAGCAAGGGATGTCGATCTGCTTAAGTACTCCTCCAGACATGTTTTACCTGAAAGAAAACATAACTTTATGAAATTTAAAGTGCATTGCGTCATATAAGAATACTAGTATATCTACATGTAATATTTAATTCTATAATATATGTAAAGTGTGTGTAATGTAAAACAAGAGGCCCACGGACCACATCGCTCACCTGAGCAACAATTGCCTTAACTCTGATCAAATTAGCAGTTCAGTATCAGAATATCTTGACAACTAAGTACAGTAGATATTGCAAAAAAAAATTCAAAGTCTGCTAAGTTTTATCCACATCTTTTTTTTTTGGTAAATACCAAGCCCCTTTTGTTGTTGTACCTGTAAGAAGATTTTCTCTATTCCTATATACCCCCCCCCCCCCTATTTCGTGGCCCCACTTTTCTCTAGGGAATCATGGTTTCATCAAACTTAAATCTGCATAGCCTGTGCTTTCAAACAAAGTACTGAGTTTTGGACCAAAAACTTTCCCAGAATATTTTTAAAGATTTTTTCTAAATATTCCTATGTAAGAATTCAAACTGCCATCGCGGCCCTGCCCTACCGCTAGGGACTGTGATTTTGCAAACTTGAATTTACACTACCCGAGGATGCCTCTACACCAGTTTAAGCTTTTCTGGCCAAATAGTCTTTAAAAAGAAGATTTTTAAAGATTTTTTCTATATATTCCTATGTAAAAATTCACCCCCATTGTGCCCTCACCCTACCCCTGGACTATTTAAACAAACTTAAATCTATACGATCTGGGGATACTTCCACTCAAATTTGGGCTTTCCTGGCCTAATAGTTTTTGAAAAGAAGATTTTTAAAGATTTTCTCTATATATAAAAAATGATCCCCCATCGTGGCCCCGCCCTACCCCTAGGTACAATGTACCATGATTTGAACAAACTTGATTCTACATGTACATTATCTGAGGATGGTTACACGCCAATTTGAGCTTTCCTGGCCTAATAGTTTTTAAAAGATTTTTTAAAAAGATTTTCTCTATTTATTCCTGTATAAAAATTTATCCCCCAATTGTGGCCCCACCCTACCCCCGAGGACCATGATTTGAACAAACTTAAATCTACACTATCTGAGGATGCTTCTGCTCAAATTTGAGCTTTCCTAGACTGATAGTTTTTGAGAATAAGATTTTCTCTATATAATCCTATGTAAAAAATCTATCCCCCCATTGTGGCCCCACCATACCACTAGGGACCATGATTTGAATAACTTGAATCTACACTACCTGAGGATGCTTCCATTTTAATTTGAATTTTTCTGGCTTAATAGTTTTTCAGAAGAAGATTTTTTAAAGATTTTCTCTATATATTCCGATGTAAAACTTCATCCCCCTATTGTGACCCCGCCCTACCCCCGGAGACCATGATTTCTACAAACTTGAATCTACACTACCTGAGGATGCTTCCATTTTAATTTGAGCTTTTCTGGCCTAATAGTTTTTGAGAAGAAGATTTTTAAAGATTTCCTCTATATATTCCTATGTAAAAATTGATCCCCCTATTGTGGCCCCACCCTACCCCCGAGGACCATGATTTGAACAAACTTGAATGTATATTACCTGAGGATGCCTCCACACAAGTTTAAGCTTTTCTGGCCGAATAGTTTTTGAGAAGAAGATTTTTGAAAAATACCAACAAATTTTCAATAATTCTCAATTATCTCCCCTTTAAATAGGGCGTGGCCCTTCATTTGAACAAACTTGAATCCCCTTCACATAGTAATGCTTTGTGCCAAATTTGGTTGAAATCTGCCCAGTGGTTCGGGAGAAGAAGAAAAAAATGTGGAAAGTTTACAACGACAACGCCGCCAACGACAACAACAACGCCGACGACAGACAACGGACAAATTTTGATCAGAAAAGCTAACTTGAGCTTTCAGCTCAGGTGAGCTAAAAACCATAAGTTACTGTCACTATGCAAAGTCTCCTGTTTGCATAACTGTATGCATATTACATGCTCAAATAAAGGTCTCAACTGAACGTTGTAGATAACATAAACTTACAGAAAAATTGCTTTTGTCAAAGAATTTTTTCACTGATGCATGGAAAGAAAAAAAATACGAACTTGGTAGACTGTTTCCCTTTTCGGTGTTTACCCACTCCTTAAAATCTGTTATTACAGCTTTCGTGTTCGCTTCTGTCCAGCGAAATGAGTCTGAAAAGATAAATTCAAATGCTGGATAGTCTTTGGATATAGAAATTTAAAAAAAAAGTGTATTAAAAACTCAAAGCTTTTTCTTTGTTTTTACTTTAATAGTAATGATTGATATGCACAAGTTATACATAAAACTCATAAAAAAAATTTGTACAGAGTTTAATTTTGATGAGACTTGCAGAATATTAGATCAGCATATTGGTTTATTTGTAGAAATAAAGGATATTACAAGCATATTAAATCTAGACCAGAAAATATGCACAAACATGTAATCATTTGTTGTATCAAGTAATGCAACTGCTGGATTCTCAACTTGGAGCTTACAAGCAGAGCTGCCAAACTACGGCGCTAATGCTTTTTATCCACATAGCCAGGTTGTCTCATGAGCCAGGTACCCAATTTAACCCCTGGGTAGAGAGAGTGCACTAGTAGAGTTAAGTAACTTGCCCAAGGTTACAATGTTACAGTAATAGCGACAGACCGGACTCAAACCCGGAGCTAACGTGTCCAAATCAGTCGAAGCTATCAAATACGCCAACACCTCTTTATAATGTATCATATGATGTTGTATGAAATATGATATTATATCGTATAATACAATATGATACGATACAGCATAGTATTATTTTGTTTGATACAAGGTATAAGGGAACCTGCTCCAAAAACTTTAACTACCTCGAAAAACATTAACCTCATTTGGCATCCAAAACTTTTGCATTCAAGCCTGTCCAGTGCATGAGTATCATTTGATGCACCATTCATACAAGTTTAGTGAAATTAAGACAAGTAATAACAAGGATATAGTAATCAAAGGGCACCTGCTCCAAAACCTTTAACCTGCTCCAAAAACCTCCTCCACCATCTGAAATTCATGGCCCAAATTTAGAATACAAGTCTTATGTCCGTAAGTATGTCAAGATGCACAATCAATAATAATTAAAATACGGGACCTGCAACAATAACTTAAACCAGATCCGAACGCCGAAGCAAAAAAAAACTGGGGGTATAGCATAAGCTCCCCCAGACTTCATCTCTGTGAGCTACGAAAGAGGTTCTCTCTGGTAGTGGGATTCATGCAAAGTGTATATTACAGACTAACCTTTTCTTTGCTTCTTTCCTTCACTAACAATTTCTGCACTTTGTGTTCTAGTATCTGTTAAGTTTAAAATCAAGAGAATTAGTATCAATATATTTCTTAACATGCAAAGTCACATATTGTTTACCAATTTTAAAATTAACAAATAATAAGCATGTAAAATATTTTTAAAATCCTGACTATTCTTACCTTTTGTCTTTGTCTTCTTCTCATGGCTTTCTGGTGCCGCTACTGGTAAGCCATCTGAGAAAGAAAAGCAATTCCATTTACATTTATCGAAATTGATATACCTAACATAGTAATGCTACTTAAAAGTAAGATGCAAAAAACTGACTTTCGTATGAAGTATGTTTTTACCTTCTAGCGAGCTCAAAAACTTCCCCATATGCAAGACCTCGGTCACTCCTGGAGGACACTGATAGTTGTCCTTATTTATTGCCTCATTATGACCTAGATGGTCATAAAATATTTTTCTGTCATTTTCCGACATATCTAGGGTAGCATAAACTGTTGACACTCTGTGCCTATTTTTTGTTGCTGTGACTGAGGATATGCCAACTGCTTCACACACAGTGAATACTGCATGCCATCCAGAGCAATGTGAACTTGAACTTTTTGTTGCAAACAAAAAATTATTAGTCTCTGCAATCCCAAACTTCTGCCTGTGTGATATTAGCAGTTCAATTGGCCCTACCAAATCATTCGGAATCAGAACTGGAACACACTTTCTCCCTTTCCCAGCCATGTATGCTAATTTATATTGGCCAATGAGGTACTTTTCTGCATCATCTTTAACACTTTCAACTGCTTCCTGAGGTATCCAGGTTGAATTTATGGCATCATACCATTCCTCAAGCAGTAGCCTTGAACCCTCTTCTCCTCGTCTGGCATTATATAGAGTTAATCGGGCGACTACTAATGAACGAAGCCATGTGTACCGATTAAGTGAAAAGTTTTCCACGGTGTCATCTATTTCTTGAATGAGAAATTGTTTCAATTTCCTCATTTCATCTTCAAGTGGAAGGCTCTTGGGGAGTCTTGCCTTCTTTAAAGAGTTCTTCTCTGTGTGATATCTGGCTTTACCAACAATATCAGGAAGGTTAAAATTGTACGCTTTTCTGAACCTCTCCAATTCCTTAACTTTGGAGTCAAGCTGTGTTTCTGAGTAATATCCCAAAAGAATCTTTATGCTTCTTTGGAAAATGCTGTTTAAGTTAATTTTCAAACCATACTTCTCTCCTTCTTCTCCTGTGCATAAAGTTGAGAAAGCTTCCTTTAGAGTTGACAGATGGTTTCTTTCATACATTTCTACAAACGAAAGCTCCTCTTCTGCAATAGACTTGAAACAAAAGAACAGTCTGCTGAGTTCTCTCATTTCCATCATGACTTCTCTTCTCACCTCTGTAGTTTTACTCGATTCTGATCGTCTAGCAAGATAATGTTTATATCCAATTGTTTGAACAATCTTGGACTCTCTTATGAAGTTTCCAATAGAACCATCTCGAAATTTATTCAGGATATTCAAAACAAACTCTTCACTATAGTGAAGGTCGAGAGGCCTTAGTGTTTTAGTTTTAACTGGCTGAGCTTAACTGCTACAAGTTTCTTTGTGTTTGTAAAACGTTCTGTTGGAAAAAAACTTTTTACATGCCAAGCACATCCGAAGCTCATCCGGCGTTTTTGGTTTCCTCTCCCTCATCAATTTGGTATCATTATCGTCCAAATGATGCATGTTGTATTTGTATATTCCTTCATGACGTTTTTCTTCAAACCATTTGTTTTGCTCTTCAACTGGTTTTTTAAGGATGGCTGCAACTTCCTCATGTGTTTTTTTGTGACTTGTTATATGCCTTTTCAACTTTCCTCCTTCAATTATTTTACTGCAAAACACACACATTCGACCTGGTCTCTGAAAGAATAGAATAGATATGATTAATGCAAGCAAACTTAAAGATGAATATCTCTCTAAATTTTATAAAAGATCCTTCACTGTAAGAATATTTGTTAATCTAATGGTCTTTTTCTTCATAAAATTGTTACATCAACATTCTACTACATACTTCCTTTTTCGGTTTAGCTCGGGTACTTTTTAACGCTGAATCTTCAAATCTCTAAAACAAAGAAAATTTATAAATCTATAAATTTTAACTTTAAGCACTGATTTTTTACAACTAATTCAAAAATATTCATGCTATACATAAAGATTAGGATAACGAAAGTGATTTTAAAGTTGAAATTAATCTACATGTATATGACTTTAAATTAAAATGAAGTAGTTATGATATCTTAATTAATTGCAAAAGCACAAAATGCTTTCTGAGATATCAACAGGAAACAAAAGTGTTACAACCTATTAAAAAAAGTAAAAATTGCTGGCATTGACCTTTGACCTCAAATCCATCTTTAGGTCATGAAGTGTTTAGATTTTAAATTCATTGTAAAACCTCAAAAACTTTGATATAATGCATGGTAACAAAAACGTTTTATAGAGTGTTCTTTAAAATTAATATCCAGCTTATGCAGTCAAATTGATATTAACTTACTTTTACCCCTCTTAAGCAGACACCTTAACTTGTGTCCTCCAAATACTGTTTACATATATATAGTTCATATTAAAATATCTGAGACAGAATACGAGAGACATTCTTTCTTAACTTACCCCATCATCTTCATTGAACACTTCTCCAGTATTCTCTTCTCGTTGCTCTAAATCCATTTGCTACAAAAAACACCCCATTAAGTTAAAAAATAGGTTGGAAATACCAAGCTTGGGTACAGTACCAATCTTACAGAAAGTGAACCCAGACTAAACCCTCGGTTTACTTTCGGGTTTAACTCCAGGTTAATTAGAGTAAACCCAGAGTAAACTAGAGTAACCCCTGTAAAAAGACCCCTTAGGCAGACGCTACATGTGTATTTCGAATATACGAGAGGTGGGCATTACAGGCAGTAAGATAATTAGATAAAAGATGGGTCTGCTTCACATTTCAATGTTTAAAGAGGACTATAAAAGTAAACACGAGTAAACCCAAAGTAAATACTGAGTGGATCCATGGTAAACCCAAACTGGACACACATTTCCAAAAGTAAACCCAGAGTAAACCCCAAGTTAACCTCGAATGTATACCAGGTGTTTAGTTGGAGGTTTACTCTGGTGTTAGGTTGGGTCTGATTGGTACTGTAGTTATAATGAATACATGGTAATCTGCACCATTCTACACTTCCATTTTCTAAATATGTATGAGATACAGGATTAATTAAATATTTTTATTATAGATTATAGGTGTATAATTAATAATTTCTTTTACCCCTCTTAAGCAGACACCTTAACTTGTGTCCTCCAAATACTGTTTACATATATATAGTTCATATTAAACTAGAGGTACTGTGAGCAAGCTCACAATTGATACCCCCCGCTAAGAAAAAAATCATAACGCGTGTATTTTTGCTATTATAGAAAATATTGGATGAATCTATTCCACTGTCAATTTTCTATAAATAACAACTGCTTTATTTTTGAAAACTGTTAATTTTTAGCTTCTAATATTTCCAATAATACAAAACATGACACAGACAGAATTTAGCTTTTTTGAAACAATGACCTTGAACTTTCTCAATTGACCTTGGGTCAAGGTCATGACACACCCTTTAATCATAAGCAATCTTTGTGTGAAATAAGAACTTCCATTGTTTCCCCATAAGAAAGATATGGACCGGACACGAATTTTGCATTTTTTTCTGCCAGTGACCTTGACCTTGCCCAAATGACCTTGGGTCAAGGTCATGACACACCCTTACGTCATAAGCAATCTTTGTGTGAAGTAGGAACTTCCAATGTTTCTCCATAAGAAAGATATGGACCTGACACGAATTTTGCACTTTTCCTGCCAGTGACCTTGACCTTCCCCGAATGACCTTGGGTCAAGGTCATGACACACCCTTAGGTCATAAACAATCTTTGTGTGAAGTAAAAACTTCCAATGTTTCTCCATAAGAAAGATATGGACCGGATATGATTACACAGACAGACGGACAGACAGACAGACAGACAGACAGACAGACAGACAGATAGACGGACAGACGGACGGACGGACAAGGTGATTCCTATATACCCCCCCAAACTTTGTTTGCGGGGGGTATAAATATCTGAGACAGAATACGAGAGACATTCTTTCTTAACTTACCCCATCATCTTCATTGAACACTTCTCCAGTATTCTCTTCTCGTTGCTCTAAATCCATTTGCTACAAAAAACACCCCATTAAGTTAAAAAATAGGTTGGATATACCAAACTTGGGTACAGTACCAATCTTACAGAAAGTGAACCCATACTAAACCCTCGGTTTACTTTCGGGTTTAACTCCAGGTTAATTAGAGTAAACCCAGAGTAAACTAAAGTAACCCCTATAAAAAGACCCCTTAGGCAGACGCTACATGTGTATTTCGAATATACGAGAGGTGGGCATTACAGGCAGTAAGATAATTAGATAAAAGATGGGTCTGCTTCACATTTCAATGTTTAAAGAGGACTATAAAAGTAAACACGAGTAAACCCAAAGTAAATACTGAGTGGATCCATGGTAAACCCAAACTGGACACAAATTTCCAAAAGTAAACCAAGAGTAAACCCCAAGTTAACCTCGAATGTATACCAGGTGTTTAGTTGGAGGTTTACTCTGGTGTTAGGTTGGGTCTGATTGGTACTGTAGTTATAATGAATACAGGGTAATCTTCACCATTCTACACTTCCATTTTCTAAATATGTATGAGATACAGGATTAATTACATATTTTTATTATAGATTATAGGTGTATAATTAATAATTTCTTTTACCCCTCTTAAGCAGACACCTTAACTTGTGTCCTCCAAATACTGTTTACATATATATAGTTCATATTAAAATATCTGAGACAGAATACGAGAGACATTCTTTCTAAACTTACCCCATCATCTTCATTGAACACTTCTCCAGTATTCTCTTCTCGTTGCTCTAAATCCATTTGCTACAAAAAACACCCCATTGATTTAAAAAAAAAGGTTGGATATACCAAACTTGGGTACAGTACCAATCTTACAGAAAGTGAACCCAGACTAAACCCTCGGTTTACTTTCGGGTTTAACTCCAGGTTAATTAGAGTAAACCCAGAGTAAACTAGAGAGTAACCCCTGTAAAAAGACCCCTTAGGCAGACGCTACATGTGTATTTCGAATATACGAGAGGTGGGCATTACAGGCAGTAAGATAATTAGATAAAAGATGGGTCTGCTTCACATTTCAATGTTTAAAGAGGACTATAAAAGTAAACACGAGTAAACCCAAAGTAAATACTGAGTGGATCCATGGTAAACCCAAACTGGACACAAATTTTCAAAAGTAAACCCAGAGTAAACCCCAAGTTAACCTCGAATGTATACCAGGTGTTTAGTTGGAGGTTTACTCTGGTGTTAGGTTGGGTCTGATTGGTACTGTAGTTATAATGAATACAGGGTAATCTTCACCATTCTACACTTCCATTTTCTGACTATGTATGAGATACAGGATTAATTACATATTTTTATTATAGATTATAGGTGTATAATTAATAATTCCTTTTACCCCTCTTAAGCAGACACCTTAACTTGTGTCCTCCAAATACTGTTTACATATATATAGTTCATATTAAAATATCTGAGACAGAATACGAGAGACATTCTTTCTTAACTTACCCCATCATCTTCATTGAACACTTCTCCAGTATTCTCTTCTCGTTGCTCTAAATCCATTTGCTACAAAAAACACCCCATTAAGTTAAAAAAAAGGTTGGATATACCAAACTTGGGTACAGTACCAATCTTACAGAAAGTGAACTCAGACTAAACCCTCGGTTTACTTTCGGGTTTAACTCCAGGTTAATTAGAGTAAACCCAGAGTAAACTAGAGTAACCCATGTAAAAAGACCCCTTAGGCAGACGTTACATGTGTATTTCGAATATACGAGAGGTGGGCATTACAGGCAGTAAGATAATTAGATAAAAGATGGGTCTGCTTCACATTTCAATGTTTAAAGAGGACTTTAAAAGTAAACACGAGTAAACCCAAAATAAATACTGAGTGGATCCATGGTAAACCCAAACTGGACACAAATTTCCAAAAGTGTATAATTAATAATTTCTTTTACCCCTCTTAAGCAGACATCTTAACTTGTGTCCTCCAAATACTGTTTACATATATATAGTTCATATTAAAATATCTGAGACAGAATACGAGAGACATTCTTTCTTAACTTACCCCATCATCTTCATTGAACACTTCTCCAGTATTCTCTTCTCGTTGCTCTAAAACCATTTGCTACAGATTTAAAAAAAAGGTTGGATATACCAAACTTGGGTACAGTACCAATCTTACAGAAAGTGAACCCAGACTAAACCCTCGGTTTACTTTCGGGTTTAACTCCAAGTTAATTAGAGTAAACCCAAAGTAAACTAGAGAGTAACCCCTGTAAAAAGACCACTAAGGCAGACGCTACATGTGTATTTCGAATATACGAGAGGTGGGCATTACAGGCAGTAAGATAATTAGATAAAAGATGGGTCTGCTTCACATTTCAATGTTTAAAGAGGACTATAAAAGTAAACACGAGTAAACCCAAAGTAAATACTGAGTGGATCCATGGTAAACCCAAACTGGACACAAATTTTCAAAAGTAAACCCAGAGTAAACCCCAAGTTAACCTCGAATGTATACCAGGTGTTTAGTTGGAGGTTTACTCTGGTGTTAGGTTGGGTCTGATTGGTACTGTAGTTATAATGAATACAGGGTAATCTTCACCATTCTACACTTCCATTTTCTGACTATGTATGAGATACAGGATTAATTACATATTTTTATTATAGATTATAGGTGTATAATTAATAATTCCTTTTACCCCTCTTAAGCAGACACCTTAACTTGTGTCCTCCAAATACTGTTTACATATATATAGTTCATATTAAAATATCTGAGACAGAATACGAGAGACATTCTTTCTTAACTTACCCCATCATCTTCATTGAACACTTCTCCAGTATTCTCTTCTCGTTGCTCTAAATCCATTTGCTACAAAAAACACCCCATTAAGTTAAAAAAAAGGTTGGATATACCAAACTTGGGTACAGTACCAATCTTACAGAAAGTGAACCCAGACTAAACCCTCGGTTTACTTTCGGGTTTAACTCCAGGTTAATAAGAGTAAACCCAGAGTAAACTAGAGAGTAACCCCTGTAAAAAGACCCCTTAGGCAGACGCTACATGTGTATTTCGAATATACGAGAGGTGGGCATTACAGGCAGTAAGATAATTAGATAAAAGATGGGTCTGCTTCACATTTCAATGTTTAAAGAGGACTATAAAAGTAAACACGAGTAAACCCAAAGTAAATACTGAGTGGATCCATGGTAAACCCAAACTGGACACAAATTTTCAAAAGTAAACCCAGAGTAAACCCCAAGTTAACCTCGAATGTATACCAGGTGTTTAGTTGGAGGTTTACTCTGGTGTTAGGTTGGGTCTGATTGGTACTGTAGTTATAATGAATACAGGGTAATCTTCACCATTCTACACTTCCATTTTCTGACTATGTATGAGATACAGGATTAATTACATATTTTTATTATAGATTATAGGTGTATAATTAATAATTCCTTTTACCCCTCTTAAGCAGACACCTTAACTTGTGTCCTCCAAATACTGTTTACATATATATAGTTCATATTAAAATATCTGAGACAGAATACGAGAGACATTCTTTCTTAACTTACCCCATCATCTTCATTGAACACTTCTCCAGTATTCTCTTCTCGTTGCTCTAAATCCATTTGCTACAAAAAACACCCCATTAAGTTAAAAAAAAGGTTGGATATACCAAACTTGGGTACAGTACCAATCTTACAGAAAGTGAACCCAGACTAAACCCTCGGTTTACTTTCGGGTTTAACTCCAAGTTAATTAGAGTAAACCCAGGGTAAACTAGAGTAACCCCTGTAAAAAGACCCCTTAGGCAGACGCTACATGTGTATTTCGAATATACGAGAGGTGGGCATTACAGGCAGTAAGATAATTAGATAAAAGATGGGTCTGCTTCACATTTCAATGTTTAAAGAGGACTTTAAAAGTAAACACGAGTAAACCCAAAGTAAATACTGAGTGGATCCATGGTAAACCCAAACTGGACACAAATTTCCAAAAGTAAACCCAGAGTAAACCCCAAGTTAACCTCGAATGTATACCAGGTGTTTAGTTGGAGGTTTACTCTGGTGTTAGGTTGGGTCTGATTGGTACTGTAGTTATAATGAATACAGGTTAATCTTCACCATTCTACACTTCCATTTTCTAAATATGTATGAGATACAGGATTAATTACATATTTTTATTATAGATTATAGGTGTATAATTAATAATTCCTTTTACCCCTCTTAAGCAGACACCTTAACTTGTGTCCTCCAAATACTGTTTACATATATATAGTTCATATTAAAATATCTGAGACAGAATACGAGAGACATTCTTTCTTAACTTACCCCATCATCTTCATTGAACACTTCTCCAGTATTCTCTTCTCGTTGCTCTAAATCCATTTGCTACAAAAAACACCCCATTAAGTTAAAAAAAAGGTTGGATATACCAAACTTGCGTACAGTACCAATCTTACAGAAAGTGAACCCAGACTAAACCCTCGGTTTACTTTCGGGTTTAACTCCAAGTTAATTAGAGTAAACCCAGAGTAAACTAGAGAGTAACTCCTGTAAAAAGACCACTAAGGCAGACGCTACATGTGTATTTCGAATATACGAGAGGTGGGCATTACAGGCAGTAAGATAATTAGATAAAAGATGGGTCTGCTTCACATTTCAATGTTTAAAGAGGACTATAAAAGTAAACACGAGTAAACCCAAAGAAAATACTGAGTGGATCCATGGTAAACCCAAACTGGACACAAATTTCCAAAAGTAAACCCAGAGTAAACCCCAAGTTAACCTCGAATGTATACCAGGTGTTTAGTTGGAGGTTTACTCTGGTGTTAGGTTGGGTCTGATTGGTACTGTAGTTATAATGAATACAGGGTAATCTTCACCATTCTACACTTCCATTTTCTGACTATGTATGAGATACAGGATTAATTACATATTTTTATTATAGATTATAGGTGTATAATTAATAATTTCGTTTACCCCTCTTAAGCAGACACCTTAACTTGTGTCCTCCAAATACTGTTTACATATATATAGTTCATATTAAAATATCTGAGACAGAATACGAGAGACATTCTTTCTTAACTTACCCCATCATCTTCATTGAACACTTCTCCAGTATTCTCTTCTCGTTGCCCCAAATCCGCTGGCTAAAAAAACATCACATGAGATTTAATAATTACTAGTAAGTGAATTTTAAAGCTTAGGTAGTTATAATGAATATAGGGTAATTTTCACCATTTTACACTTGCATAATTTTCACCCCTTTGAATTGCAATATTTATTCTAGATATTAAGCAAACGTCTTTACAGTATTATATATACTATCACTGGGGCTGGCAAACAATACTCCTCTGTTTAAATAAGTCACAAATTCATATCTGAACATGAACTATTACATCAAAGAATTCTTTTGTTCTTTCTTGAGTATCTTGGTACTTTTCTATGCTAAGTATTTTCCGTACTAAGGAGGGTATAATTGTTGATTAGTCCTTAAATAAGACTGGACACTTAACTTAAAACCATTCATCAAACTTTTGAAGGTAATATGATACTCATTTTGAATGATTTGCTCAGCAATGTACATGTAATATTATATGTTTACTATTACCTTGAAGTTCTTTGTCTTAAAGCATAATTGTTGTATGATCTCTGATTGTAGAGAATCAGAACAGCTATCTGAAATGTAATCTTCCTCTGAGCTGACATCTAACACAAAAGTAAAAGAAAATAAGGAAAAGTATACCAATAATTATAGCAGTAACTTTTTAATTTGCTTCATATTCAAAAATATTCTCATTGAATCTTAGGCGTTAACTTTGAAATACCAAACTATAAGGGAGGGCAACAAAATGAAAAGAAACAAAAAGTTTTCAAACGAGTGATTTTCAGTCACATATATACATATATAGTGAGTATTCTAGCTGCATGTAGACTAGCTGTTTAATGATCTTTCCTGTCAGTTTAAAAGACCATCCCATTAAATATCCGATGTATAATTCATGATGTGCCCCAAGCATTTCCTATTTGTACAAATGCAGTATTTTTGTTGCATTAAGTAAAATGTAACTGGAAAAAATAAATAAATTTTTTTATGACAATTTTTCCTTAATTTATGCAAACAAATGAGATATTGAACATAGAATTTATTTTAAACAGTCAGCCCGATGACTTTCTACTAAAATACAATCAGTTTCTCTTGATAGATTATTATGGTTATTTGACCACATGCATGTATCACTGATCCCATTTAATGTAAGCAAAAAAATGCAGTGTAACATTAGCAGCATTGTTTGATAGAATAATAATATCTTTCAAATAAAGCCCACCATAAAAAATGCTGTCTTCTCAATAACCAATAACATGTAGCATTTGAGGTACATGTACAATATGTGCACTAGCTGGCTTACACCACTTGATTATGACTAATTTATTTACACTGAAGCTTCACCATGATCATATCCATCTAAAAAATTGTCATTAAAATATTATTTACCCGAAATCTTCCTGATATCAAATGGATCATCATCAATATCATCACAGTCATCATCCTCAAATTCTGTCAATTACATTAAATACTTTTAATTGAAACAGCAAGTTTCAAACAAAATCCAGTTCTAAATGCCAGAATGGGTGTGTAACATTATTTCCAAAAGTATCCTATACTCAGGAATATGGTCATTATTATTTCATTACTTATTATCAGTTTTTATTCTATTAACTAACATAAGGACAATCAAAGACTGTTAAATAAGGCACATATGCAATTTGAAACCAAAAAATTAGACAATATGTTAAATTGATATATACACAAGGGTAATAATAACTATAAAAACATTAAAAAGAAAATATATAAATAAAATAAATCAGATGAAATTTATTTGAACTATTTCAGCAATTATAAATGACATTTACCAAACTTGCAGACATCCTGAAAAGTTTTGAAAAAAAATTATGTGCCATCTTAGAAATTACTGTTGAGTAAATCAATTGAAAATAAAATTATATTCTAGGCACTATAACATTAATTTTTCTAATTTTCAGATTTGACATCATTCTGGTTTTTTTTAACAAAACTGGTGTCCATTTGAAATAAATCAACCTGCTAGTTATATACAGATGATAAAACATAGAATTTTCATTCCTTAATTAATACCTCAACCCTCATCCATGCCAACCAACACAGAACATTTAATTTAGTTCAAACATGTTGTGATATTGTTTAACATATCCACACATATTTAAATTAATTTATCCATGCAGGATATTTAAAATAAATTGAATCTACAGACAGATAGACAGACATGAGGGCAACAAACATACAAAAAATGTGAACCTTAAACATTGGGTATGAAGTTAAAACAATTAACATTAAATAACATCTTCAAAAAATTTTAATGTTTTTTTTTTTTCATTTTTATTATTTATCAATTACATGCATATAATTTCAGTTTCTCCATGATGTTAGTTAATATACTTTACCTTGCTCCTCCACCAAAGGTTCTCTTTGTCCCCATAATTATATTGAATTTCTTCCCCTGGCTGTATATCCTTCATAGCATACAGACAGAGGTACTCCTTTTCATGAAAAATTTTAAGCTTCATTACTGAATTGGCTGTTTTGTCTGCATCATTCACAAAATGACAAATGCTGTTACTGACACCCTCTGCATCAATGCTAAAACAAAAAAATAAACAATTATAAATAACAAATGAAAAAAAAAAATCTGTATTTTACCTTTATTAATAATGTGGCTCACTACACCTTGAAATAATTTCTCAAATCAGCACAACACTACTTGATTATGTAAATTTGATTATGATAGATTGCATGATGAATAAGAAGTGTAGAAATCAAATAGGAGGTAAATTTTGGATAAAAAACTGTATTTTTAAAAATTCAATTCAGTACACTAGTATTCATGAACAAAAGTCATAGGCAGATTCCAACTCATGATCTGCAGTTCACAAGCCCAATGTTTTAACTGCTGAGCAATTATGATAAATAAATGATATTTAACAACAATATACCATAACAATACATTTAAAGCAATATGAGCTGTATTTTTTTAGAATTTCATTTTGCTGTAAATCCTGCTAGGATGCTAAGTCTGCATGTAACTTAATTTTTTATGATAAATAAGGTTGAAAAAAAATCATTAATTTTTGTCAGAGAAAAGATATCTCTTCTAAGTAACATATGGCAAATCAATTTTTGTACAGGATAACTATAATTCAATTTCGCTCCAATTAAGGCTCCGTAACGGCCCTTTTCACAAAAATTTGGCGAAAAGAAATTTAAATACCATGATATTTTTGACATTTTCGTTAAAAAAATTTTCATCATGAAAATTGCAGCTCATATTCCTTTAACTGCCATCTTGTAATATAGTGTCTTGAAAAGTAAAGTCTAGCTGTAGTAAGGTACCTTAAGTTTAAGTAATTTATACTATATACATGAAATAACACTCTTCACATTAATGGGCTTTGTATTTTTGTACATATTGCTTTGTATATACTTTGCAAATTTTTCTATCAATTGTGAACCTTTTTTCAAAATTGAAATAAGGAGAGACTTTCTGGATACAGTTAAACTTCGGTATCTCAAGCACCAATATCTCGAATACCGCAGATATCTCGAGGTACGTCTGTGGTCCCACCCATTTTTACTATATAAGTGATTATAAAAAACCCGGGTATGTCAACACGGATAACTCAAATGCCCTGCTTATCTCAAAGTAAATTTACAGCCCCAGTAAGAATAACTAATAAGAATCTCTATTTACATAAATAGTATATAAAACTATGTGCTTTAAAATATACACAAAAAAGGCCACACACAATGCCATCTCTTTGGGGCTCTAAATTTACCTCTTTTTCACCACTGTAGGTTAGCATGTACATGTACCGGCCCGGTATGTAGAAGGTAGAAAACATTGTTAGCCCCAAACCATCACAGAAAGTCCTCAAACATGCAAACACAGTTTCAGGAAAATGTAAAATAATTTTGTGTAATTCATTTTCATCAGAATTTTTTAATGACAACTTTTGTTCATGTTCATGACATTGAGAGAGAGAGAGAGAGAGAGAGAGAGAGAGAGAGAGAGAGAGAGAGAGAGAGAAGGATATCAACTATAATATAGAAAACTTGACATATTTAGCAATATCAACTCCTGCCCCCCAAAAAGTTTGCATGTATTTACCATCCAACTGTTAAAGCTATTTTATTTTTTGGAGACTTTAACAATTGCCTTTGTTCAGTAAAAAATAGGCTAAGTTATCGAAATTTTACAAATAATATTATTTATAAAGAACTTTACTCTATCCCAAGTTATTGCTTCAATCTGTTTTTGATGATTTTTACTTAAAATACACATACCTGTGAAAGAAATACAATTGAAATTGATGAAAGGGAAAATATCAAGATATCTTCTTTGACACATTATCATTTTTGGGAGTTGATTTTAATCAACTCTCCTATGCAGTTACTCTGGCAAACCCAAAGTGAAACAGTGTTTGGACCTAAGCACAAATCTTCACCGCTGACAAGACTTAGTTCTTGAAAATAATAGAAAAATTCAATGTAATGTATGCTGAGGCATTGTTTTTCAAGGAAACTTATCAATAAACACTTTGAAAATAATCAGATTTTATATAATATGAACAACTAAGATATTTTTATAGTCTCATGTATTCCTACACCAGAGTTTAATAATTCAAACCTGACAGGGTTTTTGGACCAAATGGCTATCTAACAAAACAACGAATGTATTTTGAAGAAAAGCAGTAGATCTCCAAATCAAAGCAGTAAGCGGGAAACAGACTCAGATGTAAAAAGCTGTAGACTTCAACATAAAGCGATAGAGTTAACATGTATGCCTTCTATCAATAAATTTACCCTATGCTTGTAATTATGGGTTTTTTTTATAATAAAATATGCATTTTATTTGTTGAATTAATTTACAGGGGACTGTATAATAAGCATATCACACTCATCTTTAATGATTTCACACATGAAAGCGTAATCAAAAATCGGAAGCAAATAAAACAAATTCACAAACATTACATAGTCTAAGAGAAATTTTTATGCCTTCTGTCTGTTTGTCACTATATATTCAGTACTCATCTATTTTCGCATAGTATTAAAGGATTTATATAGCGTAAGCATACTATGCCGTAATAGAGCACGGCAAATGTTTTCAACAAAAATCTTTCAAGCGCCGACAGCAGGATTCGAACTCACAACGCTAAAATCATTCCAGCTTGAAGCCCAACGCGTTACCGCTACACTAAATTAGCCGTTATTATAAATAACGGTATTTATCTATATAAAATGTAGATATGTACGGCTGACATCAAGCAATTAAAATTATTCGTTTTTCCAAAAACACTTCATTATTGACGGTAATTTTGAAGTTAAAGTTTCTAATGAACTTTTGAACAAATTGATTGAACATTTTTCAAAGAAATTCTACATTGTTCTACATGAGAATCACAAAAACGCTTTTTTAAATGACGCTTGATAACGAATGTACAAGAAAAAAATTCAATGAGATTTCGTCTGCTAAACATTTCGAGTTTTCTCGGCAAGGCCAAACGTCTCTCATTTCTTGAAAAGAACATAAACCTTTGTTGACTTTTTAATGTACAACAAATTGTTGATTAAATAAACTATCAAATCAATTGATTAATTTGAAAAAGAAACAAACACTTGCTTTTCCAGTGATTATTTTTAGGGACTTGTCAACACTCGAACGTCACAGCTACATGTACTTATAGCAAAGCATGTCCGTATATTCAACAGTCGGCATAATAATAACAATAGGCTTGTGCACTAATATTGTCTCAAACCCTGACTACTATTTAGGCATAGTACATGTAAACACAACATTATTATATATAAACAGCAAGTCTTGTCATCGGCTGGTACATGTACCCATATTTATGCACATGTAATATCTCATTAACATCACAAAAGTATACATAAGATTCAATAAAGTATTCAAAACTATTCTTACCATAAGTCCTGTCCTTTGTAGCAATAGAAGAAGAATTTGTTTTCTGTTGACTTTTTCATCCTTTCAGTTGCTTCGTTCTTCGTTATTTTCTCCCCAGCATATTGTAATAGAAAATCCCCTTTCGCATGCTCAGCCACACTAAATACGCCAAACCCTGTTTTATGGATGAAATGAAACTCCTGATTGGCAACAAAACATTACAAGTACGGGTCACGTTTAACATTTTCATACAAATAGTTATCGCCGAGTACCATTTCTCGCTAGTGTATTGTAACGTAATTTTTCATATATAATTTTATGTGTTGATAATTAAAATGATGTAAGAATGCACTGGCGAAAAATGGTAGGTGGCGAGAACTGGTCACACGCCATTATATTACTAAAAATTTTGAAATGAAATGCAAAATTTCTTTATTAATCAAATTAATACGGTATTTTTCAAAACCACATAAAGATTTGGTTAAAAAAAAGAATGAACTTTCGTTAAAATCATTGTGCATAGGGAATAATGTCACAATATAAGGTCAGTAAAATGTTTTAAAAAGAGGATAATATATATTATATATATCATTAAATGCTTCTGATTTTAAACACCAGTGTTTGAGAGAATCCTGGAATCTAGGTGGTATGGGACACCTGTCTATATTAACATTTTAATCATAAAATTTTACTTGATATGATTGTTTACTTAAATTCGAAGTATGTCACAATTTGGAGGTGTCCAATACAACCTTACTAGTAAGAGATATTAAAAAAAGAAATTCACATTGATGCTATTATATGCATAGGGAAATCATAGAAATATTCTGAAAGTGTCATTAAGATTACTGTAGACGTACTTTTGTCCGCTTGGTATTAATTTACACTATGAATGCGGGCACAAATTTTCCGCAGAATTTTTTCCCAGGCTACTAAAAGTGCAGTTTGGAACGAAATTTTGAAATTGCATTACATGAATAAGGATAACTGGAAGTTAATACATTATATAACACTTGCCTATACGTGTACCCGATGTGTTATCGTTTTTATATATGCAAACTCAAACAAATTTGTTTTGAGAATTCACATAATAAATAATTTAATCTCCTAAAGATTTGAATTTTCTGTAAATTTACTTGCATGAAATTTAAACTTCTCCCAGCTTGAAATAACGGCATGTGTCAGAAGACAAATAACCCAAAGCGGGTCTGTCTTTCAATGACCCAATTAACTACACGCTAAGACCTGTGTTTTTACTGCAATTTTTAGATCCCTTTGTGCTCTAATTTTTAATTGATAAAACTGATCAACTCATAATTTAAACGACATGTGAACCTATAAATTGACAGTTAATAAAGATTAAAATATTTGTTGTAACATCTTGACGGCTAACTAATGACTACCAACCAGTGCACAACCGATCATTACTGTTCACTGTGAACAGTTCTTACAATTTAAGTCCGAAGTTGGACAAATTCTAGGTAATGAAAATCGCTCAGAACTAAATTTAATAATAATTATTCAAATGATTTTTTTTTCATTCAAAGAATCCGCGTAAGTATTTACCCGCGCATTAAATTGATATTTTGATTCCGCGGAATTATGACCCCGTGGAAAAAAATACGTCTACAGTATCTTAATTTAGAATTAGTACAATATTAAGTTGAGTGGTTTTCTGTTAATGATAATATCCATCAGCGATATCTTAACATAATTAAATAAATTACTCAAATATAAATAAGAAAATTCGATTAAAGAAAAAAAAATACTACCTTTATAGTCTGATATATATTTGACTTCAAAGCCGTCCTTGTCATGACCTGCCTCACAATAACGCTGTGCCTCAGCATCAGGCGACAAACGTTTTTTCTAAAAAGTATGTATTATATGACTAAGATTATTGCAAGATCAATCAATAATACTGTAAATTGTACATTTTATGAAAAATCAGAAGATATATATATATATATATAACATATCAAGGTTTGCTCAAATTCATCTCCTTATAATATGATAAATAATTCAAGAACTTAATTAATAGCATCATTCCTGAAAGAGGGGCTAAAAAAATATCATGATGGTGAGAATGGTAACAATAAAGCTTGATGGGTGGTTATAGTTATCTGTAGTTACATGTAGTCAGTTAGTCCGAAATAGCCGTTGTTTCATGGCTCTTTCGACAATTTGATATTTTATTTGCAAGAAAAACATCAGAACCGGCACCATTATGAAAACAGAATATTCATCCCTTTCACCTGAAGGCAGGATTCTCGTTTCGAATTCAAATGTTTCACTCCAGACCTATCTAACTAATGAAATGACGATACTGCTACTCACTAATATTGCTTTTTAATGGTTCTTGCATCCAATTAACAGAGTAGAAAACATATTTTATCAAACTGTCAAACTTTGTTTTGATTTTGTGCATGTCTGAAATCTCTAGAGATAACAGCTGGGTTCACAAGTCACTGTTTTTCATTAATATTATCAAAACATAGGGAAAAATTTACTTTAAGCAATATATATCTATACTATTAGTGAGTTTTAAAACTAATATTTAAGAAATAAACAAATAAAAGTTCACCGGGATATGAAGTTGGTTTGTCACGTGATCAAATCCTGTGAAGCCGAAATCCAAGCAACAAGCGATAAGCGCGTGCTATGAACATTGTGACATCACAAAAAAGTTCATACAGAATTGAAAGTTTTCGCTATTCTATAGGTTCACATAAGGAAATGTATTTGCAAATGTAAATATACATTATTAAATTGTATTGTTTATTATAATTATAATACATATGATACCACAGGTTCTATGGTAGGCAGTATTTCTGTTTACGTACAGTAGCACGCGCTGAAATTGAATTTTGACATCAGGATATTTTTAGGCATAGTAAACAAAGACACGCTGAACATCACTGGGGTATATATTAATTAGAGGAAACTCACAATAACATTAATTTCTGGAAATATCTCCATATTGATTTTTTGACAAAATGATTTAACTACCACAATATCATAGGACCGGCTCATATTTTCAAGTCAGTCTTGTCAGTTCATGTAAATATCTTGGGTTAAAGATTGTCAACATTTCACTGGGGAACTGGTGTGTGATTAGTTATACAAGCCCATATGCGTCTAATTTAGTTGAAAAGCATTCTGAGAGTACTGCAGCTCAAGCAATACACATGATCCCCGACCGGTTTGTAATATTTTATGAAAGCTTTACTCTTTTTAAAAATAAGAGATAAAGAACAGAGGAAATTCAAATTATATATTCTACTCTAGATTGAAAACAGACTTCATTTTACTGTATTTAAATGTAACATATATTCTTTGGGATTTTTTAAGGTTAATGATAATATTTGACATGTTATACCAGGCCTCTTGAAATATACAAAGTGGAGAAAAATAATACTCTTTAATTTATCCAGAGACATAAGTAACATTTATGTCTCTGATTTATCTGGTGCAATTTCGCCAAGTCCATTAAGTATTCGCTGGTAGAAATTTGTGAAAATAATGCCCTGTTATGCACAATATCATTTCTTACCATCTTCTGTATCCCGAATCAAACCAAAGAGCTATATAATATTGAACAGCCCGAACCCGATAACGAACCCGATTGTAATAATACAAAAAATGTACACACATTACTTGACACTATTCTACAGAACTTATTTGTTAGAAGTGATACAAGACTTAGTGATGCCAGATATTATTACTGACCACATAACGTTACTGGCCTTGTTTATTCACTACACACCGAACCACCAAAAATCTTCAAAATTCCCATGACATAATACATATAATATTATTATAGCGAGCGCAGCTCGTCGGCCGGCGAGCGAAGCGAGCTCTCAGAACCAGTGTGCGCGGGAAAAAGAACGAGCTTAACCTACAGCTCATCAAACAAAATTTTTTGTCTACGTCCCTTAATGCTCTCTAATGTTTTCATCCGTGATGCTATGCCAAAAATGGACGACTTTTAACTCGTAATTTACAGTGTGTTAAGGTTTGAGGACACGTTTTGAGTACCGCATATTGTTTGGCGAGACTCAAGAGATTTGTTACATGCTTCGAGATACATAAACAAAGACGAACAAAGTCATGGATGTCGTCACAGTGCTCTCGCGCTCTATTTCCCATGATAAATTTAGAGGTGGCTCAAACATCTGTAATGCGTGTACTAGCTATTTCAGTATTTCAGTATAGACTGCGATACCTGCCTCATTGACATTGTATGACTTGTTTTTAATTTTGTTTTTAATATAGAGATTATATAAATATATACTAGCAAGAGCCATACTTTACTGTCATATCGATCCATTTTTAAGCTAGGCCTAATTGTGCATGCATGTACAGTATGCAGGTATTAAAGTAGGGCCTATATGAGTGGGGAGGAAATAAACAATAGGACATTTTGAACTAAATAAAAAGGAATAAAGAGAAAAAATAAAGTTAAAAAATCTATGTAGATATTGCATAAAGTCAAACCATTAAATTTAAAAGTGGGAAAATACACAACTACAAACAGGGACCAGACTTTCTCTCTCTCTCTCTCTCTCTCTCTCTCTCTCTCTCTCTCTCTCTCTCCGAGTCTCTCTCCCTCTCTGGAGAGGGGTAAGGGATTGCTTTGTATGTACCATAACCATTAAAATTGATACATTTGGCATACTTATTGTAAAATTAATACCTTAACCATACTTATTGTAGAGCAATACTCTCTCAAAAATTCTTTAACGTTCGTTGATACCTAAATAACACTAGGTTGACAATGATGCAAGGTATGTGTACATACTTGCTGCCCTCGCCAGAACGGTAGCACCGTAAAACATATTAATACCTATATACAATTTTTCATGTTATGTTATTGAAATTCAAGATAAAATGCTAGAAATTACAGGATATTTACCCAGACCGTGGCAGACGAGTCACGAGAGTAAACATGTAAACCGGAAATGTTTACCTCAAGAAACAGAAGAGTTCCTACCCCCCCCCCTTCATATGAACAATATGTTTGCTAGGAAAACTTAATAATTATCCAAATTATCACTGAATTATTGTTTACATGATTTCGGTTATAATCTATAATTTAACAAGCAACCTCTTGCGATATTACAGTAATGAGTCAACAGTTATACAGTAGGCTAGGGCATGCATGTTTACATGAATTGAATTATAAATGTTCCTACCTTTTTCTTTATATCGTTTTCTAGGACTGCTTTTAGCTGAAAAGGTATACATATTATGCATTAAATTAATATGAATACGATGTTAACTCCTAAACGTAACACTATAGATTAGCTAATTTCACAATAAATCTATTTTGTTGTGACGCAAAAATCAACCATGACGTCATATTATGTATCATGTAAAACCTACTGTCTTGAAATGCATGCATCTCATAGAATTAGTTCTCTCTTTACTTAAAACTGCAAATATTTTTTTTTAATTCAATTTTTTAGTAATCATTTTGGTGTTTTATTGTTTAACTTTGACAAGTCCTTGAAATGTTTCCTTAGTTCAACATTTTTTTTGTCGTCATATTTCATGAACAGAGTGTGACAACAAAAGAATTTTAATGATTTAAAGTAAAATATCAACATAGAAACTTAATAAGCTAGTCTATATAAGCTTGATCCTACTTACGCATCTCTTGCCGTAACTCAAAGCAGCCATGTTTGTTCGGAAGCATTCGCAACCCATAGAAAAAGACCGAGGCTCATTTTCGGACAAAAAATATATTTCAAATGAAGACTTGGCACGGTGGCAAATATATCGATTTTTTTCGGAAAAAAGCATGGGATCTGATAAAACATTATCGTAAATGATAAAAAATGTTTAAAAACATGAAACATACTCTTAAAAAGTATGGTTTTTATCAAGTTTAACATCGTCCACCTAAAGGGTATGCTGCGTATTTGTAAAAACATACATTCAACTTTTTAATGTTGTTTTATTGTGACCTAAAATAAACAATAAACACAAAAAGTATTTCCATGAAATAATTGTGTTTAGTTATTGCAAAAAAATGATAAACAAAGTTAATTAATAATTATCCCAACGTTAATTATTGGTTTTAAAATCAGGCAGACCCGTTTTTGTCTGCCTTAATTTAAGGTCTGCCTAAAGGTTATTCTAAAATACTTGATGTCCACATAATCTGTATAACATATATGTATATATATATATATATATATATATATATATATATATATATATATATATATATATATATATATATATATATATATATATATATATTTAATTACTGACATCATGACGTCAGGCATACATGTGTGTAAGGTTTGAAACCAGTTCAGACAATGGGAGCAAGCAATATTAAGATTTTTCCAAAAAAGATTAACAGATGCATGTTTAATGTGTCGGCATTTACATTCAATCGATGAAAATATTATGTAGGATGTAATTACACAGTGAGCAAGAGTTTCCAGGTATAAGGGATGTACAATATGCAGGTATGCAATTCTGATTTAAAACTAGAGGTACTGTGAGCAAGCTCACAATTGATACCCCCAGATAAGAAAAAAACATAACATGTATTTTTTTCTATTATGATAATAATAGAAAATATTGGATGAATCTATTTCACCGTCCATTCTCTATAAATAACAACTGCCTTATTTTTTAAAACTGTTAATGCTAATATGAGCACACAAACCAATTTCTATTCTTTAAATTCCATTTTAGTTCAAGTTAACTGTTAATGCATGAGGACTTTTGCGCAGCAATGTTAAGGCGTCCCGATGCTAAAATACGACTGGAACACGATATTTTTTGAATCATCGCAAAAATTCTTTGACCGGGAGTATTTCTTAAAATCTATGTTACATTTATTGAGACCGATGTTAAACATTATCTTTGATGCATTTTGTGACGTCATATGTTCTTTGTAATCACGTGACGGGCGAATCCTAATATTGCAAATGATCTTTTTAAATTGCATCGGCGCAGGTGATTAATGACATTTAATCATACATATTTTTAAGAAAAAACCTTTGATAAGTCATATACTTTGAAGTTCTTCCTCGGGAAAGAAATAGATATTTCGTTTATGAAAGATATTGTTGAAACATTCCAGAAAATCATCAAAACTAGAGCAGAGCTCGTGGCAAAGCCACGAGTAGGTCTCCCGTTGTTGCTGCGAGTTGAAAATGTATGTGATATGGTGTCAATAATTTATTTTGACTAAACTTTCAGTTCTGCTTTTGTTATAAAGAAGTGTTGTGATTGAAAGCCTGTATATAAAACGTGTTTTGAAAAAGAAAGAAAGAAATGTTTTAGGAAAACTATCTGTCGAACACAGTTTATGTAATCGTTTCAAACATTCTTTAAAAAATGAGATGTTTAATGGCGAGTTAAATTTTCAGAGGGTAGCAAGCATTGTTACATGTACTCATGATTCATGTGAGGAATTGTGTTTTTGGGGAGTTGATTTTAATCAACTCTCCTATGCAGTTACTCTAGCATACCGAAACTGAAACTGTGTTTGCACCTAAGCACAAATCATCGCCGCTGACAAGACTTAGTTCTTGAAAATAATGAAGCATTTTTTTAAAGGAAACTTTTTTATAAATACCTTGGAAATAGTAAGATTTTAAATGGTACGAACAATTTGAAGTTTTTTTAGTCGTGTGTATTCCTACGCCAGAGTTCAATATATAGTCTCGTTCAACCATCGGTTGTCTCCTTACATCTCCGGCAAGTAGAGAGTCAGTCTATCTTTAGAGGTCGCATCATCAAGCTATCACGTGACCTGTTATCTCTTACTCGTCGGAGATTAAAGGAGACAGCCAAGCATCTGGTTGAACGAGACTAGAGTTCATTATTGGTTGGATCCATACAATTTTTGAAATATTTGGAATACCGAAACATAGTTTGATGAAATCAATTCTATTTTAAAATATTACACAACATGATTCATTAGAAGTTTTCTCGAAATTCTAGTCGGAAAAGTCAGAGAATTCATATTATAAAAATGTGCATAATTCAAATGCAGATTATAAACTACTTGCCAAGCAAACTAGGATATCGTTGATTTTAAAATAAATAATATTCGATAAAATCAACTCTCGTCAGTACATCAGTACTTTGATTTAAAAACCGAACCCGCCTACAAAACACGTAACCCTTTCTCTAAGATAACTTCTTTATTTAAAAATATTTCTAAATTTTTGAAAACTATGTGCAAGTTTAGAATTGTTGCGTGATGACAAAATTTACAGACCCTGCAACGCACTACTACACCAAAAAACGTGCGACTTACGTGCGAGAAACGTTTCGTAATAAACCGTTTAGCGTTTCGTGTGATTGTAAAGCGTTTCGTGTAAACCGTTTAGCGTTTCGGGCAAAGCGTGTAAATCGTTTCGGGCAAAGCGTGCGAGAACCGCGTGAAACACTCATCAGATTTCATTCGGAACTCACTGAACACTTCAATTCACTTTCAATTGATGAAAGGGAATATATCCAAGATATCTTCATTGAACAATTTTCACTCATAAAATTTCACAGGAACGAAAACAATTTTCTTACGGAGATTTATAATGGGAAATGTTTACATCTTTTCTCCATTCGAAAGTACTCGGGATACCTCGCGCTATTTTTAAACGTTATCATCCGGGCTTATCAATGGCTGATGCAATGCAAAATCCCCGTAGACTTTCAATATTGGGATGTGTATTGAAACCTGAAGCGGTAGAGGGGGCGTTTCAACACATATAATCTGGACATTTTTCATATAAGTGGATGAACGTAGTTTGAGCACAAAGGTATTTACTATTATTGGAATATCAAGCAAAAAGTGGTGGAAGAAAAAACTAGGGACATAGTATATTTTATAAATTTATGAAACTTTGAAGTGTTTTGAAATTCTTTAACCAGGGAACAACGATGTCTATATACACATGTATAGATCAGTAATAGGATAAGGTAATTTCAAACATCGAAGACTGTATGAATATTTAAGAAACTGTTTTTATTACAAGTGTTACCGTTAATAATTAAATCAAAGTTTGCCGAATCTTCCTGGAATTAAACATAGGTTGTAAATTTACTTTGTATAAAAACTTTCTTCATGGTTACTTAGTGTGAAACATTCTTTACCTTAGACGTTTTACTTTTCCTCTAAGCATCCGCCTTCGTTGCCTTTCCTTTACACTACATCTAAATTCATCATGTTCGTAAGTGATTATTCGTTCGCATTTTAAAATATTTAATGTCCGTATTCTCGGACTCCATGCTAGGAAATTAAGTTGAATAAAAGCCACGTCATTCTTATCCATGTGCATGTTGTCGACGGCGCGCGGCCAAAGAAATTTTCACAATCGTTCTTTAAAAAGCTTTAAAGTTATACAATATAGGATATACATGTAATTTTTATATACAGACCTTAATTAATTTGTTTGCAAGTTTACAACTAACGATTATTCCTTTATCGGCACCACTTATAATTTACTCAACTCTCTCTCTCTCTTTTCTTTCTCTCATTCAAGTCACGAGCGGCAATGTCTTAACTCCGCCCAGCTACGATCTGATTGGACAAAGGTCAGTGAAAACATTAGGTAGAAACATTTCTGGAGTAAACCCCTATTAAACGCTTCAATGTACTTCGCTGTAACTTAAACGATCATGTTTTGATAAGCATATATATTTTTTTATTTATTTACATCGATAACTCTTACTGAGACCATTCGACTTTGTACAAGCAGCACACATAACCTCGGACATCGGGTGTCTCCTGCATCTGGCTGAACCTGTCAATCAACCTCTGTGTATTTGTTTTCATTGGATGGTCAAGCGTCCTTTTTTTGTCAATAGCCAATGGAAAATTATTGACTTCAAGGTAATCGGAATCAGTATTTGATGAAGCATACAATTCAAATGACAAAAATTTTATTAATTATCTGAAAATTATTTAAACCACTGTTAATGGAAAACAAAGAGTCTTAGAAGTAATTCACACACAGGGATTTGCCTACAATGTACACAGTCAAGCAATTGCTAGTAATTATTATGGGAATCTTTACGCATGGTACCTAATTCGAACAGATTATAATAATCTATACACTGTACGCCGTTACACATGTACGAAGCGCTGGTAATATATACGAATATGGAGTCAAAAATTTAAATCATTTTTATTTCTTGTTCTTTTCAATACAATGTGAAATTACTTTGAGAAAAAAATTCCGAAATACTAATTACAACTTTTTTTTGTGTGTAATCATTTGAATTTTTTCTGGGTTCATGTATATATATATGTACAGAACATACTTATTTACGCGCGAATGATACGTCATAGGAAAAAAATAATCGGTTGTTCGTAGAACATTTTTATCTTACGAATGTGTCTAATTTAATTTTAAATATTTTTCAACAGTATAAATGTAAATAATATCAGGTGTATTTACTGTTTGTGTTTTTTCTTCGTAATCTCTTAAACCAATAAAAATATTAATGTTAGCAGAAAAATCAAATCCTGCCGAATACTGAAAAACCGATTTCAGTTAGCAATCATACGGATTTTATTTTTGGTATTGACTATTGAGTTACGGTAACTTTTTTTCTGGATGATTTTATTATTTTATGTAAAAGCACCATCAAGTTACTCAATTATATAACAATTGATGACCTGGGGCTATATATGTTCCGAGCTGTGTGCGCTGAAGCGACACAAGATTCTCGGTCGTATGAGGCGATTGAATTTACACAGACTGACCGAATAAACAAACGGGTGGGAAAGTGAAACAAAATGTTACACATGAGAAGAAGGCACCAAAAATGATTTTCGATAGATCTTGATATCGTTTTGACAATTAAAAAAGTCCAGCGCGAGCTCCTGTCAGCGGGGCGGGAGGGGGCAGCAATGAGTTCGCTTCTACAAAGAAACGAACGACCATGTAAAAAAAACTACAGAAGTGATTAATATATGACCGATAGAATCTAATCTAAAGTTGTTTAAAATTCATGTGATTTTTTTTTTAAAAAAATCATCGAATGCCTCAATTCAGGACATTTTTTATCGTGCTAGCTCCTACTGCAAACTTGTTACATGGAACTTTGATTATAATTTGATTTTTAAACTACCTTGTATGCTATCTATAAATCAATGCTTAATCAACTGTACAAGTTTAATGAATTTATCTTTTCATCTTAAACGAATATAATAGTTAAAAACATAATAAAATATAGTTGTGTCCGTGCAAAATATGAAACATGAACGCGCGATAAGGTACATGTAGAAGAACACGAACCGACCCCGGATTACTTGTCCACTCGCGCCGGTTCTCCTCAGCCATGTGCGAGGGATGATCATCATTTAAAGGTTTACTAATTGTGTGTGTGGGGGGGGGGGGGGGTTGATTTAAAACATTATTTGTGCAGTTTCTAAAATATTTTACATAAACAAACTAACCATTAATTTATGTCTTAGATGTACGATGTTTACGATTTGGAATAATATCGCTCATTAATATTCATTTACACTCAAATGTTCAATTGAATAAATACAAGATGGACAAACTTTTATAGGATTAAATTAAAACAGTTCCTGTTTTTACGGCTATATTAACTCAAACACGTTCATATGCATGTAAGTGTGCGTCGCGGTGTGAGAATCTTGTGTATTAAATACCCGCTTAATTACCGCTAGGTAGTGCAGCCGTGGCTGATCTCATCGGCCGTTGGCGAAGGATATATTACGTAAAGGTACATGTACAACGCACAGACAGGCACAGTTCAGAACCCAGGAAGATTTGAAAAGTTTGCCGTATAATGACCATACTCTATCAAATAGAAGTTATTTATTTTAAACTTAAAACCCACAATTGATCTGTGTCTATTATTGCTATAGATTGAGAATGACATTGCATTTATTAATTAACTGAACGATTTCTTAATTGACACCCAATCGTTTAATCCATAAAAAAATTATGTGTAATCAAAACGAAACCAATCATCGAGTTCGCGGCTAAATAAACTCATACATGTATATGAGAGACACAGCTCTCGTGTATTAGATAACCGCTGACCGCTACAGCCGCGAGCATGGTGACCGATTTTCTCGGCCGCGGGCGAGGGAGAGCTTACGTAATGGTACACACACACACACAGCTCTGATTCAAGGTAGATTTAAAATGCATGGAGTTAATAAATAAAATGTAATGCAAAGAGTTTTTTAATTCCATATTTTGTGGTTAAATAGAAAAGAAAAAGAATGTTTTGTTTTCCAATTGCCGTTTTTAATGATTGTGCACTATAAGAACTTAACAATGACTTAAACTCCTAAAAAAAAAAGCATGTACTCCAACAAAAAAAAAATTCTTATAAATTAATGCCTCCTGTATAAACCAGCATACTTTCTGCGGCAACTTTATGCCAGTTTTACGCACAAAGACTATCGTTAACTTGTCAAATAAAAACAGGTACATGTCAACATGTAAAGCTTTTTACACTCATAATACACAAATCACGTACAAAATAATATTGTTACAACCTTTATGAGATTCCAACAAACAACTTTTCCAGCGACATCCATATCAAAATCCTAACCGTTTTTGAGTTATTAAGCAAAAACTTTTAGGGGCTATTGGCCCTTGATTTAAGGGGCCAGCCCTTTTTTATTGGTGACAAATGAAAGCCCTTGATATTCTACACAACTTTTATTCTACATGTCTTAACAAAATTATTTTTGTTAAAAAGATATAAAGGAAAATATGTCTAAATTTTTGCACTTTTTGGAATCCTGTTTTTTGACCCCCTACCTTTTCCTAAATAAGGAACGTAATCCAAAAACAAAAACCGATGTATATAACTTCAATGTCTTTGTTATTCAAATTCGTTAGATTCCCATTCCCTGCTATCATAGTCTCGGAGCCTTTGTCTGGAAACCAAAGGCCCTAAAAAATTTTAAAAGGGGAATAACTCGTTAACGGAAAGGGAATTCTACTTTTTATGAATTGATGAAGATAGTGTTTTGTAAAGTCCATTAGCCCTGAAAATTTGAGCAAAAACCGTTCAGAAATGAGCACGATATGAAGCCTCAAAATTCGCGTCTAGGAAGAAAAAAAAAAAAAAAAAATATAAGAATAATCTTAACCCGCACAATAATAGAAAGGTCTTCCGTTGGAAACGGAAGACCTTAATAATGCACATTTTTACTAATCAAAAGCGATTTACAAAAAATTGGGGTTAATCCGTAGGTTTCTCTAGCACGATTCACATTGGTACTTATATTCTCTACCAATTTTACGTAAAATATTCTAAAATTGTGTTGATCTTTCACCTGCGCCAAGCTGGTTTAACATGCATTAAAATTTCTTCATTCAGTTGTTTACACGTAGCAGGGAGAGTCTCTAAACCACTAGTCTATAAATAGTCTTTTATTTACAATGTATAACGAAGCTTAACAACTGCCGATTATTTGATACTGGTTTTTGATATGAATGAATTCTGTACGTCCAGCATTAACGGCAGCATTTATGTAAAGGAAACATGCGGTTTTATAGTGGTTTGATGTAATTCACTTTTAACGTTGAGATACATTCCCCGAGAACTATCGACAGGAATGCACATAGTGACGTCAAAGTTAATTATGACGTCATATCGTATGAAGTACAGACAAATGACTTTCTACACATCGCTGTAAAATCAATCGGGAAGCCTTAACATGCCCGCGTGCATCCTTATGTTAACAAACATGACTCGAATCAAACAAAATACTACATGTCAATCAGCCATTTAATATAAACATTGTGAATTATTGGTATACTGAACCCAATTTTTTTTTAAACAGTGACCTTGAACTTCCTCAATTGACCTTGGGTCAAGGTCATGACACAGCCTCAGGTTTTAAGCAATCTTGATTTGAATTAAGAACTTCCAATATTTGTCATTAGAAAATTATGGAATGGACATGAATTTTGCACTTTTCTGCCAGTGACCTTGGCCTTGCCTAAATGACCTTGGATCAAGGTCATGACACATCCTTAGGTAATAAGCAAACTTTGTGTGAAGTTAGAACTTCTAATGTTTCTCCATCAAAAAGATATGGACTGTACATGAATTTTGCGCACTTTTTCTGCCAGTGTCCTTGAACTTGTCCAAATGACTTTGGATCAAGGTTATGACAAACTCTGAGGTCATAAGCAAACTTTGTGTGAAGTAAGAACATCCGATGTTTCTCCGTAAGAAAAATATTGACAGGACACGAATTTTTCACTTTTTCTGTCAGTGACCTTGACCTTGCCTGAATGACCTTGGGTTAAGGTCATGACACACCCTAAGGTCATAAGCAATCTTTGTTTGAAGTAAGAACTTCCAATGTTTCTCCATAAGAAAGATATGGACCGGACACGAATTGAACAGACAGACGGACGGACAAGGTGATTCCTATATACCCCCTCAAACTTTGTTTGCGGGGGATATAAAACAAATAGCCATATTTAAACGTCGGAAAGGGGGCATCGCAACAAGCCGTTACTTAGTGTCTATTACGGTACAATGTTAGTAAAGTAATTGGTGTTGGATTATCACCATTACCAAAGAATCAACAGTTTGGATTAAAACAAATACATATTCATATAGCTGGAATGTTTACTGGATGAACTAAATCGCCGAAGCGGTGTGTGGCCCGATTGATTGGGCGATTTCATTCATTTTGAAAAGGGTTCATATATTGCGTGTCCAACTAATGTACAATACTAATTAAACAATTACTTGTCAAGTGTGTGTGTTAATCTGTTCTAAATTATTCGATCTAACGTATTATATATGTACTTGTTACAAAAAAAATGTAAAACAATCCATTTGAGCCCTCCCTTTTCTTAATCTTTGCCAACTGATGAGTTTATTCAAACAATCGGATCAAGATCTCAATCGTTGTGTGAAGGGTAAAGCAAGACTTCGCGCCATAATATTTCATTCATAGTTTTTGCGCTCAGACTCCAGAACAAAATGGGTGTACACATTACAGGCACGTAGCATCTGGGATGGGGGTGTGGCGGTTGCCTTCCAAACTTCTTTTGCAGCAGGCACTTTTTTAACTTTACATAAATAATAAAAGGGAATATTATGGATTTGCTGCCCCCTCAACATTTGTCGGAACATGTAATAAATTAAACTGAAAATAAGGAGCTCAAGTTGAATTTAATTGATGTTATAATTAGGGTTTTATCATGTTTTTGAGAATTCACCCCTTTTTAATTGCTTGTCAAGATGATTTGGATGAAGCTGCCCCACACACTTTAAACAAGCAATGCGTGCTTTATTTCCTATGGTTGGAACTTTTAAAAAATACCTTTCAGTTGATTTTGCATCTGATTTATCTTCCGCTTTCAAGTAAACATGCAATTATTATCTGTGTACATGTACCTTCCTAAAACAATTTGAAATAATGATTATTACGTGATATACTGTACATGTACATGCACTAGATCGAAGAAAATTTCTTTTTTCCGTTTAATTAGGAATTCATTATTAGCAGCGAATTAAAAAGTCATTTCTTATAAGATAGCCTAATTGATACATGCGTGCTTCCATTGAATAATTTTGTTTTGTCGGGCAAGCTTTTTGGAAACTCAAATTTTAAATATTTTAAATTTCAAAAGAACAGAAAAATAAATTTTTATTGACAGAGAAGATTTCGTTCGCAAAATATTTTTGATTAGAATTTTTTTAAAGTAAAATTCATTTATTGTACCCCCCCCCCTTACGTCAAAATAATTTAAAATTGCCTAACTTAAAAGATGCGCATCTGTAAGACTGCGAGAAGAACGTTCTACAAATCAAACAAAAATAATAAGAAGGGCATCGCAAAGCGGAGTATCCCCTCGCAAAATGGAAATATTGTTCGGGGAAATGCATTATTTAGGAATAAACATGTAACTGAAGAGACCAATGTTTGAACTTGTTAAAAACCACTTTGAATTCCTATCCCCGTTCAGGCTCTGGGGTGCATCCATGGGGGATGGGTACATTTACGTGGTTGTATAGTATTCCACCCATTGCTAGCGAAATCACACCTCAAACGTGTTAAACTTTAGCAATATAGTTAAGGTCTTCCGTTTCCAACGGAAGACTTTATTGTTATTGCTTTTTTTCTTCTTCCCTATTATTAAGGTCTTCCGTTTCCAACGGAAGACCTTATTGTTTTCGTACGATTTCTTTTTCCCTATTATTATTATTAAGGTCTTCCGTTTCCAACGGAAGACCTTATTGTTTTCGTACGATTTCTTTTTCCCTATTATTATTATTTTTCTTTTTTTTCTTACAATTTTTGTGCACGCAATTTCTCAGAAACGGCTCGGCCAATTTTCATGAAACTTTCAGATCTGTTAGATAATGATCAAAACCTGATAGGTTTTATATTATATTGATGACGTCACTTCCGTTTTTGAGAAATTGACGTTTTAGCGATTTTTAGGGGGGTTGCTTGTCCGTGGAACTTCTCCTAAACTATAAAAGATATCGAGTTCAAACTTTCAGGGAAAGTAGACAAAAGAATGTAGATTTGTAATTTTATTTTCATTTTGATCTGTCTTGAATAGCGCCGAAGCTCGCCTGGACCCGAAAATTGAGATGGAAAAAACGTCGAAATTTTTTCTGGTTTTCTGTAATCATCTCTTTTCTGAAAACTATTTTGTTAAGACATGTAATGTAAAAAAAGTTTCTATTTACAGGACCTTTTCTTTGAAATCAAGAAAAAGGGGCTGGCCCCTCAAATAAGGGGTCCAAAGGGCTCGAAAGTCTTTAATCTGTAGCCCTTTACTGAGAGATATTTTGTGAAAGGCTTTAGAAGCAAATATGTTGTTCTCACAGTTATGTATCCAACCAATGTAATGATTTCATTATGTGTTACGTAATTAAGGGTTTTTAGGGGCCAAAAGTCCAAAATTTCGATCACCCATATCTCAGAAAGGAAAAATATTTTGTAATGCAGTACAGAAGAAAAGTTGTTCAAAATTATGTTCCTAACGAAATGCAACCGTCAAAATTTCGTTAAACGGCCCCTAAAAGGAGATAAGGGACCGGCCCCTAAAACCTTCTTTCTCATATATCTCCAAAACGGTAACGAATTTCTAAACACTTGTTGATTAAAATTTGTGTAGAATTAAATGACCTTTTATTTGATATCAAGAAAAAGGGGCTGGCCCCTCAAATTAGGGGACCAAAGGGCTCTAAAATCTTTAATCTGTAGCCCTTTACTGAGAGATATTTTGTGAAATATTATAGAAGCAAATGTGTTGATCTTATAGTTCTGTATTCAAGCAATGTAATGATTTTATCATGCGTTACGTAATTAAGGGTTTTTAGGGGCCAAAAGTCAAAAAATTTGATCACCCTTATCTCAGAAAGGAAAAATATTTTGTTATGCAGTATAAAAGAAAAGTTGTTCAAAATGATGTTCTCAACAAATTGCAACCGTCAAAATTTTGTTGAACGGCCCCTAAAAGGAGATAAGGGACCGGCCCCTAAAACCTTCTTTCTCATCTATCTCCAAAACGGTAACGAATTACTAAACATGAGTTGAACAAAATTTGTTTAGAATTTAATGACCTTTCATTCCATATCAAGAAAAAGGGGCTGGGCTCTAATAAAAGGGGACCAAAGGGCTCTAAAATCGTTAATCTGTAGCCCTTTACTGAGAAATATTTTGTGAAATGTTATAGAAGCAAATGTGTTTATCTTATAGTTATATATTCAAGCAATGTAATGATTTTATCATGTGTTACGTAATTAAGGGTTTTTAGGGGCCAAAAATTTTCTAAACACTTGCTGACAAAATGTGTTCAAAATTAAATGTCCTTTCATTTGAATCCAAGAAAAAGGGACTTGCCCCTTAAATTAGGGGATCAAAGAGCTCTAAAATCTGTTATCTATAGCCCTATAATAAGAGCCATTTTGTGAAAGGATATTAAAGCTAGATTAGGTTAAAAAAGCAAGATAACTTATACAAAAACAATACAATAAAGCATTAGTACTTCACTCCTTTTCCATAACATGTTTGCTGTCGAAAATCAAACTCGATGATGTCATATTTCATTCTAAAAATCGAACGGAAGACCTCCTCGTTGCTCGCAACGAGATCGTGTCTAGTTAAGGTCTTCCGTTTCCAACGGAAGACCTTATTGTTATTCTTCGGTTTCTTTTTCCCTATTATTTTTATTCTTTTTTTTTCTTCCCATTTTTGTGCACGCGATTTCCCAGAAACGGCTCAACCGATCTCCATCAAATTTGCAGATGTGATAGATAGTGGTCTGAACTTGATAGCAAATTTTTTGCATTGATGACGTCACATCCGTTTTGGAGATATTGAGATTTTTCTCTTTTTTATATGGGTATTTTGTCTGCGGCCGTTCTCCTAAACTATAAGAAATTTTGAGCTCAAATTTCTACGGTTGGTAAAGGAAAGATTGAAGTTTTGCATGATTGTTGTTTTGTATGTTTAGTACTATTGGCGCCAAAGCTCGCTATGGCTCGAAAATTGACATAAAAAAAGCGTCGTTATTTTTTGTGCTTTTCTCTCTTTATCTCTTTTCTGGAAAATATTTTGTTAAAACATGTAACGTAAAAAAAGTTTATATTTACAAGATCTTTCAGCTGATATCAAGAAAAAGGGACTGGTTCCTCAAATTAGGGGCCTAAAGGGCTCTAAAATCTTTTACCCGTAACTCTTTACCGAGGGATATTTTGTAATAGATTATAGAAGCAAATATGTTTATCTCAATGTTATGTAGTCAATCAATGTAATCATTTTATTATGTGTTACGTAATTAAGGGTTTTTAGGGGCCAAAAGTCCAAAATTTCGATCACCCATATCTCAGAAAGGAAAAATATTTTGTAATGCAGTACAGAAGAAAAGTTGTTCAAAATGATGTTCTCAACAAAATGCAATCGTCAAAATTTCGTTAAACGGCCCTTAAAAGGAGATAAGGGACCGGCCCCTAAAACCTTCTTTCTCATATATCTCCAGAACGGTAACGAATTTCTAAACACTTGTTTAACAAATTTTGTGTAGAATTAAATGACCTTTTATTTGATATCAAGAAAAGGGGCTGGCCCCTAAAATAAGGGGACCAAAGGGCTCTAAAGTCTTTATTCTGTAGCCCTTTACTGAGAGATATTATGTGAAATGTTATAGAAGCAAATGTGTTTATCTCAATGTTATGTATTCAAGCAATGTAATGATTTTATCATGTGTTACGTAATTAAGGGTTTTTAGGGGCCAAAAATCCAAAATTTTGATCACCCATATTTCAGAAAGAAAAAAATATTTTGTAATGCAGTACAGAAGAAAAGTTGTTCAAAATGATGTTCTCAACAAAATGCAATCGTCAAAATTTCGTTAAACGGCCCTTAAAAGGAGATTAGGGACCGGCCCCTAAAACCTTCTTTCTCATATATCTCCAGAACGGTAACGAATTTCTAAACACTTGTTTAACAAATTTTGTGTAGAATTAAATTACCTTTTATTTGATATCAAGAAAAGGGGGCTGGCCCCTAAAATAAGGGGACCAAAGGGCTCTAAAGTCTTTATTCTGTAGCCCTTTACTGAGAGATATTATGTGAAATGTTATAGAAGCAAATGTGTTTATCTCAATGTTATGTATTCAAGCAATGTAATGATTTTATCATGTGTTACGTAATTAAGGGTTTTTAGGGGCCAAAAATCCAAAATTTTGATCACCTATTTTTCAGAAAGAAAAAAATATTTTGTAATGCAGTACAGAAGAAAAGTTGTTCAAAATGATGTTCTCAACAAAATGCAGCCTTCAAAATTTCATTAAACGGCCCCTATAAGGAGTTATGGGATCGGCCGCCTAAAACCTTCTTTCTCATATATCTCCAGAACAGTAACGAATTTCTAAACACTTGTTGAACAAAATGTGTTCAGAATTAAATATCCTTTCATTTAATATCAAGAAAAAAGGAATGGCCCCTAAAATTAGGGGACCAAAGGGCTCTAAGGTCTTTTATCTATAACCCTTTTTTGAGGGATATTTTGTGAAATGTTATAGAAACAAATGTGTTTATCTTAAAGTTATGTATCAAAGCAATGGAATGATTTTATCATGTGTTACGTAATTAAGGATTTTTAGGGGCCAGAAGTCCAAAATTTTGATCACCCATATCTCAGAAAGGAAATATATTTTGTAATGCAGTACAGAAGAAAAGTTATTTAAAATGATGTTCTCAACAAAATGCGACCTTCAAAATTTCTTTAAACGGCCCTTATAAGGAGATAAGGGTTCAAACCCTAAAACCTTCTTTCTCATATATCTCCAGAACGGTAACGAATTTCTAAACACTTGTTGACAAAATGTGTTCAGAATTAAATGTCCTTTCATTTGAATCCAAGAAAAAGGGATTTGCCCCTTAAATTCGGGAATCAAAGAGCTCTAAAATCTTTTATCTATATAGCCCTTTAATGAGAGCCATTTTGTGAAAGGTTATTAAAGCTAGATTAAGTATAATACGTTTATATATCCTAACAACATAGTGATTTTCTCTTGCGTTACCCAATCAGGGTTTTTAGGGACCAGAGGTAAACAAGTTTGATCGTTTCTATCTTAATTGAAAGAAATGCAAGTATTTAAAAAAGCAAGAGAACTTATAAAAATCAATACAATAAAGCATAAGTACTTCACTCCTTTTTCCATAACATGTTTTGTTGTCGAAAATGAAAGTCGATGATGTCATATTTCATTCTAAAAAACTAACGGAAGACCTCCTCGTTGCTCGCAACGAGATCGTGTCTAGTTTTTCTTTTTTTTCTTACAATTTTTGTGCACGCGATTGCTCAAAAACGTCTCAGCCGATTTTCATGAAACTTTCAGATCTGTTAGATAATGATCTAAACCTGATAGGTTTTTTATTATATTGATGACGTCACTTCCATTTTTGAGAAATTGACGTTTTAGCGATTTTTAGGGGGGTTGCTTGTCCGTGGAGCTTCTCATGAACGATAAAAGATATCGAGTTCAAACTTTCAGGGATAGGAGACAAAAGATTGTAGATTTGTAATTTTATTTTCATTTTGATCAGGCTTGAAAGGCGCCGAAGCTCGCCTGGACCCGAAAATTGAGATGAAAAAAAGTTGTAATTTTTTGTGGTTTTCTTTGATAATCTCTTTTCTGAAAAATATTTTGTTAAGACATGTAATGTAAAAAAAGTTTCTATTTACAAGACCTTTTCTTTAAAATCAAGGAAAAGGGGCTGGCCCCTCAAATAAGGGGTCCAAAGGGCTCTAAAGTCTTTGATCTGTAGCCCTTTACTGAGAGATATTTTGTGAAATGTTATAGAAGCAAATATGTTTATCTCACAGATATGTATTCAAGCAATGTAATGATTTTGTCATGAGCTACGTAATTAAGGGTTTTTCGGGGCCAAAAGTCCAAAATTTTGATCACCCATATCTCAGAAAGGAAAACTATTTTTGTAATGCAATACAGAAGAAAAGTTGTTCAAATTAATGTTCTTAACAAAATGCAACCTTCAAAATTTTGTAAAAAGGTCCCTAAAAGGTAAATAAGGGATCGGCCCCTAAAACATTCTTTTTCATATATCTTCAGAACGGTAACGAATTTTTAAACACTTGTTGAACAAAATTTGTTTAGAATTAAATAACCTTTCATTTGATATCAAGAAAAAGGGGCTGTCCCCTAAAATTAGGGGACCAAAGGGCTCTAAAGTCTTTAATCTGTAGCCCTTAACTAAGAGATAGTTTGTGAAATGTTATAGAAGCAAATGTGTTTAACCTACAGTTATGTATGGAGGCAATGTAATTAATGATTTTATCATGTGTTACGTAATTAAGGGTTTTTAGGGGCCAACAGTCCAAAAGTTTGATCATCCATATCTCAGAAAGGATAAATATTTTGTAATGCAGTACAAAAGGAAAGTTGTTCAAAATGATGTTCTTAACAAAATGCAACCTTCAACATTTCGTCAAACGGCCCCTATAAGAAGATAAGGGATCGGCCCCTAAAACCTTCTTTCTCATATATCTCCAGAACGGTAACGAATTTCTCAACACTTGTTGAACACAATTTGTTTAGAATTAAGTGACGTTTTATTTGATATCAAGAAAAGAGGGGCTGACCTAAAATTAGGGGAATCAAAGGGCTCTAAAGTCGTTAATCTATAACCCTTTATTGAGAGATATTTTGTGACATGTTATAGAAGCAAATATGTTTATTTAACAGTCATGTATCCAAGCAATATAATGATTTTGTCATGTATTACGTAAATAAGGGTTTTTAGGGACCAAAAGTCCACAATTTTGATCACGCATATCTCAGAAAGGAAAATATTTTGTAATGCAATACAGAAGAAAAGTTGTTTAAATTAATGTTTTTAACAATATTCAACCTTTGAATTTTCTTTAAACGGCCCCTATAAGGAGATAAAGGATCGGCCCCTAAAACATTCTTTTTCATATATCTCCAGAACGGTAACGAATTTCTAAACACATGTTGAACAAAATGTGTTAAGAATTATATGAACTTTCATTTTATATCAGGACCAAAGGGCTCTAATGTCTTTAACCTGTAGCACTTTACTGAGAGATATTTTTTGAAAGGTTATATAATATGTTTATCTCAGAGTTATGTATCCAAGCGATACAATGGATTTGTACTTTTTCCATATCATGTTTTGCTGTCGAAAATCAAAGTTGATGATGTCATATTTCCTTCTAAAAACCATACGGAAGACCTCCTCGTTGCTCGCAACGAGATCGTGTCTAGTTATTATTTTTTTTCTTACAAATTTTGTGCACGCCGTTTCTCAGCAACGGCTCATTTAATGTTTATGAAACTTTCAGATCTGATATTGGTATTGATCTGAACCTTGTTTTCATTGATGACGTCACTTCTGTTTTTGAGATATCGTCGATTTTATGATTTTTATAGAGGTATTTTGTCGGCGGAACTCCTCTTTAACTATTGCAGATATAAAGTTGAAATTTTCAGGGTTGGTAGACAAAAGACTGAAGTTGTGCATGAAGGTCTCAAATCATTTTTATCTTGAAAAGCGCTGACGCTCGCCTGGACCCGAAAATTGAGAATAAAAAAACGTCGTGAATTTTCATGCTTTTCTTTCTTTATCTCTTTACAGGAAAATATTCTATTAAAACATGTAATGTAAAAAAGGTTTATATTGACAAGACCTTTCATTTGATACCAAGAAAAAGGGGCTGGCCCCTTATATTAGGGACCTAGAGAGCTCTAAAATCTTTCGTCTATAGCTCTTTACTGAGGTATATTTTGAAATGAATTATAGAAGCAAATATGTTTATCTTACAGTTATGAAGCCCGACAGCATAACAATTTTTTCATGTGTTACGTAATTAGGGGTTTTAAGGGGTCAAAAGTCCAAAACTTTGATCACCTATATCTCAAAAAGTAAAAATATTTTGAAATGCAGTATAAAATAAAAGATGCTCTAAATGATGAAACTAACAACATGCAATCTTCAAAATATGGTTCAGCGGCCCCAATAAGGAGATAAGGGACCGGCCCCTAAAACGTTTTTCTCAGAACAACTGTTGAGCAAAATGTCTTTAAAATTAAACGACCTTTCATTTGATACCAAGAAAAAGGGGCTGGCCCCTAATATTTGGGACGTTAAAGGGCTCTAAAGTCTTTTTCCTATAGTTCTTTACCGAGGTATATTTTGTAATGTATTATAGAAGCAAATATATTTATCTTACAACATTAATCTTGCAACCTTCAAACTTTGGTACAGTGGCCCCAATAAGGAGATAATGGACCCGCCCCTAAAACTTTTTTTCTCAGATATCTCAAGAATGGTGACGAATTTCTAAACACTTGTTGAACAAAGCTCTTATACCTGAAACAAAATAGTATTTGGCCTTTAGAATGTACACCCTATTCTTTTAGTCTTACACGTGTTTAGCTGTTCACAGCAAAATCAAGATCGAACATATATCTGAAATTCTAAAATCACACGGAAGACCTCCTCGTTGCTCGCAAAGAGATCGTGTCTAGTTATTCTTGTTTTTTTTTCTTACGCATTTTTGTGCAGGCGATTTCTCGGAGATGGCTCAATCAATTTTCATGAAACTTTCAGATCCGATAGATATTTATTTGAACTAAAACATATTTTTTTTATTTTGATGACGTCACTTCCGTTTTTGAGATAATGACGTTTTAGCGATTTTTAGAGGCTCGGCTTGTCCAGGAATCTCCTCCTAAACGGTAAAAGATACTGAGTTCAAACTTTCAGGGATTGTAGACAAGGGATTGTTGATGTGCTATTTGGCATTCATATTTGTCATGCTCAAACGGAGTTAAAGCTCGCCTGGTCCCGAAATTTGAGACTAAAAAAAGTCGTAATTTTTCATGGTTTTCTAAGTTTATCTCTTTTCCATAAAATATTTTGTTAACACATGTAATACAAAAAAAGGTTATATTTACATGACCTTTCATTTGATATCAAGAAAAAGGGGCTGGTCCTTAACATTAGGGGACCAAAGGGCTCTAAAGTCTTTCATCTGTAGCCCTTTACTGAGGGATATTTTCTGAACAGTTATAGAAGCAAACATATTTATTTTACAGCTATGAATCCAAGCAATGTAATGATTTTATCATGTGTTACGTAATTAGGGGTTTTTAGGGGCCAAAAGTCCAGAATTTTGATCACATATATCTCAGAAAGGAAAAATATTTTGAAATGCAGTATAGAAGAAAAGATGCTCAGAATGATGTATTAAATCATAATCAATTTTCAAAATTTCGTTAAACAGCCCCTATCAGGAGTTTAGGGATCGGCCCCTAAAATGTTCTTTCCCATATATCTCAAGAACAGTAACGAATTTTTAAACAGTTGTTGAACAAAATGTGTTGGGATTTAAATGACATTTTATTTGATATCAAGAAAAAGGGGCTGGCCCCTATAATTAGGGGATCAAAGGGCTCTTAAGTCTTTTATCTGTAGCCCTTTAATGAGGGATATTTTGTGAACGTTTATAGAAGCAAATATGTTTATCTTACAGTTATGTATCAAAGCAATGTAATGATTTTATCATGTGTTACATAATAAGGGGCTTTTAGGGGCCAAAATTATAGAATTTTGATCTCCAATATCTCAGAAAGGAAAAATATTTTGAAATGCAGTAAAGAAGAAAATACACTCAGAATGATGTACTAAATAATATGCGATTTTCAAAATTTCGTTAAACGGCCCCTATAAGGAGTTAAGGGATCAGCCCCTTAAACGTTCTTTCCCATATATCTCAAGAACGGTAACGAATTTCTAAACAGTCGTTGAACAAAATGTGTTGAGATTTAAATGACCTTTTATTTGATATCAAATAAAGGGGCTGGCCCCTAAAATTAGGGAACTATAGGGCTTTAAATTTTTCATCTGTAGCTCTTTACTGAGGGAAATTTAATGAAAGGCTATAGCAGCAAATATGTTTATCTTACAGTTCTGTATCTAAGTAATGTAATGATTTATTCATGTGTTATGGAATAAGGATTTTTTAGGGGTCAAGAGTCCATAAACAATGACAACCTATATCTCAAAAAGGAAAATATTTTAAAATGCAGTGTAGAAGAAAAGATGCTCAAAATGATGTACTTTACAAAATGCATCCTTCAAAATTTGGTTCAGCGGCTCCAATAAGGAGATAAGGGACCGGCCCCTTAAACATTCTTTCTCAGATATCTCAAGAATGGTAACGAATTTCTGAACACTTGTTGAACAAAATGTCTTTATAATCAAATGACCTTTCATTTGATACCATCAAAAAGGGGCTGGCCCCTAATATTAGGGACCTCGAGGGCTCTTAAGTCTTTTTCCTATAGTTCTTTACAGAGGGGTATTTCGTAATATATTAAAGTAGCAAAAATTTTATCTAACAGTTATGTAACTTAACATTATAATGATTTTCTCATATGTTACGTAATTAAGGATTTTTAGGGGTCAAAAGTCAAAAAATTTGATAACCTATATCTCAAAAAGAAAAAATATTTTGAAATGCAGTATAAAAGAAAAGATGCTCAAAATAATGTACCTAATAACAGGCAACCTTACAATTTTTGTTTAGCGGCCCCAGTAAGGAGATAAGGTCCGGCCCCTAAAATATTCTTTCTCAGATATTTCAAGAAAGGTGACGGATTTCTGAACACTTGTTGAACAAAATGTCTTTATAATCAAATGACCTTTCATTTGATACCAAGAAATAGGGGCTTGCCCCTTATATTAGGGACCTATAGGGCTCTAAAGTCTTTTTCCAATAGTTCTTTACTGTGGGATATTTTGGTATAGATTATAGAAGCAAATATGTTTATCTTACAGTTATGAAGCCAAGCAGTATAACTATTTTCTCATATGTTACGTAATTAGGGGTTTTTAGGGGTCAAAAGTCCAAAACTTTGCTCACCTATATCTCAAAAAGGAAAAATATTTTGAAATACAGCATAAAAGAAAACATGCTCAAAATGATGTACTTAACAACATGCAACCTTAAAAAATTGGTTCAGCGGCCCCAATAAGGAGATAAGGGACCGGCCCCTTATACATTCTTTCTCAGATATCTCAAAAATGGTAACGAATTTCTGAACACTTGTTGAACAAAATGTCTTTATAAACAAATGACCTTTCATTTGATACCATCAAAAAGGGGCTGGCCCCTAATACTAGGGACCTAGAGGGCTCTAAAGTCTGTTTTCTATTGTTCTTTACTGAGGTGTATTTCGTAATAGATTATAGAAGCAAATATGTTTATCTAACAGTTATGTAGCTTAACATTATAATGATTTTCTCATGTGTTACGTAATTGAGGATTTTTAGGGGTCAAAAGTCCAAAAATTTGATAACCTATATCTCAAAAACAAATTTTTTTTGAAATGCAGTATGAAAGAAAAGATGCTCAAAATAATGTACCTAATAACATGCAATCTTACAATTTTTGTTCAGCGGCCCCATTAAGGAGATAAGGTCCGGCCCCTAAAATATTCTTTCTCAGATATTTCAAGAACGGTGACGGATTTCTGAACACTTGTTGAACAAAATGTCTTTATAATCAAATGACCTTTCATTTGATACCAAGAAATAGGGGCTGGCCCCTAATATTAGGAACCTAGAGGGCTCTAAAGTCTTTTACCTATAGTTCTTTACTGTGGGATATTTTGTAATAGATTATAGAAGCAAATATGTTTATCTTACAGTTATGAAGCCAAGCAGTATAACTATTTTCTCATATGTTACGTAATTAGGGGTTTGTAGGGGTCAAAAGTCCAAAACTTTGCTCACCTATATCTCAAAAAGGAAAAATATTTTGAAATACAGCATAAAAGAAAAGATGCTCAAAATGATGTACCTAATAACATGCAACCTTAAAAAATTGGTTCAGCGGCCCCAATAAGGAGATAAGGGACCGGCCCCTTAAACATTCTTTCTCAGATATCTCAAAAATGGTAACGAATTTCTGAACACTTGTTGAACAAAATGTCTTTATAAACAAATGACCTTTCATTTGATACCAAGAAAAAGGGGCTGGCCCCTAATATTAGGGACCTAGAGGGCTCTAAAGTCTGTTTTCTATTGTTCTTTACTGAGGTGTATTTCGTAATAGATTATAGAAGCAAATATGTTTATCTAACAGTTATGTAGCTTAACATTATAATGATTTTCTCATGTGTTACGTAATTAAGGATCTTTAGGGGTCAAAAGTCCAAAAATTTGATAACCTATATCTCAAAAATAAATTTTTTTTGAAATGCAGTATGAAAGAAAAGATGCTCAAAATAATGTACCTAATAACATGCAATCTTACAATTTTTGTTCAGCGGCCCCATTAAGGAGATAAGGTCCGGCCCCTAAAATATTCTTTCTCAGATATTTCAAGAACGGTGACGGATTTCTGAACACTTGTTTAACAAAATGTCTTTATAATCAAATGACCTTTCATTTGATACCAAGAAAAAGGGGCTGGCCCCTAATATTAGGGACCTAGAGGGCTCCAAAGTCTTTTTCCTATAATTCTTTACTGAGGGATATTTTGTAATAGATTATAGAAGCAAATATGTTTATCTTACAGTTATGAAGCCAAGCAGTATAACTATTTTCTCATATGTTACGTAATTAGGGGTTTTTAGGGGTCAAAAGTCCGAAACTTTGCTCACCTATATCTCAAAAAGGAAAACATATTTTGAAATACAGCATAAAAGAAAAGATGCTCCAAATGATGTACTGAACAACATGCAGCCTAAAAAATTTGGTTCAGCGGCCCCAATAAGGAGATAAGGGACCGGCCCCTAAAACATTCTTTCTCAGATATCTCAAGATAGGTGACGAATTTCTAAACACTTGTTGAACAAAACTCTTACACCTGAATCAAAATAGTATCTGGCACTTAAAATAAAAATCCTCTTTTCCTGTTTTAAATCATGTATAGCTCTTAAATAGCAAAATCAAGATCGAACATAAATCTCAATTTCTAAAATCAGACGGAAGACTTTCTCGTTGCTCGCAACGAGATCATGTCTAGTTTTATAAATTTTCTTTATCCAGTGACATACATTTCGCATTTACACGATTAGTGTAGGAAAATTTAAGTTTGATATTGAAAATGAAACGTAGCTAAGATCTGGCGATTTATAGTCGACTCTATGAGAAAATTCGAGATAACATGTAATTTTTACCCAAATGATTTTAAAATATAAACATATCTTCAGCAATTTACATGATTAAATTCCCATTAATCATGTTGACGATATTCGTCAAAGTCTCTTCTAACTTATGAATCTGTTCTTCTCTGAGTAATTCGTTAAATATAGCCCAAAATTCGGCTCGGACGGTTGCTTGGTTTGATTAAACTAGGATAAACTTTATCTCCTGCTTCCTTCAGTTTTTTTTAATTTTGAACATCCTTCCAACTCCCCATTTCTCAAAACACTAGCTTCGTACCTTTACAGGCCTTTCACTCAACGAAATATCAAGTTGTTGATTTAAAATGAATACCTTCACGAACCGGAAGTCGTACATAAAGTTTCTTAGTGTTGTAATTTTAAAAACTATACAACTGCAAATTGCATTCTATACAACTATACAACTTGAAAATAAAAAGGGTTTGTCCTTCTAGCATGCTAATGAAGTGTACGAAGTTTGATAACATGCATGCGAGGGTTTTCTATGAATCTTGCTAAAAAGGCTGAAATGGACACACATACATACATACATACATACACACATACATACATACATACATACATACATACATACATACATACATACATACATACATACATACATACATACATACATACATACATACATACATACACACACACAGCAGCGATGCTATATCCCCCTCGCATTAAGTTGCACAAGGAGATAATAACAAACATTCAAACACACATTAAGCTATTAACTCAAAGTAACGTTCTCTTCCGCTCTGGATGATTGATAACTCTTACTCAGAAATTTCAATTGATAACTCGTATACAAAGTTGATTATGACGTTGATTAAATGAAATAATGGGCGAGTTCGATCACCAACTAATGGTTAGTATGGTAAGTGCTATTGCGCATGTCCGTGATCGAACTGAGTTTAGTTTCACTTTGGTTTGTAAACATGGCCGAAATGTCTTCGATCCTTAAAGTGAAAATACATCTTTTGGAATTTTTACAAGACGATTTATTTCTTTGCTCGTCATCAAACGGATAGATATTGGTCTTTAAGAAAGAGAGAATGGAGCCCAAAAATTATTAGCTATATGGAAACAGTGTTTACCGAATTTGGACTTCCACAAAACATTGATGACTTTCGTGTACACTATCGTGTTAGTAGAAACCTGTTTGAAAATATTTTTCAGGAAATATATGGAAGTTTACTTTTAAATGGATATGGGCCATACAACGCCATAGAACCTCCAAAACAACTCCTTGTTTGTCTGTGGTATCTCAATATGTCGTCAATGAGAGAGTTAGCTCATATTTTCAACTTGTCAAAATCAACAGTACATGCAGTTGTAATGAGAATGTTGGAAGCACTTCAAGAGTTTAGACCAAGAGTAAGTAGTTCACTTAAATTTAAAAAAATATTCTTACTTTTCAGTGGCGACGGAAGCAATTGAAAGTGGGGGGGGGGGGGCTAGACTTATCAAAAAATCTCGACAAGCAAAAAAATATTTAAAAACCGGTCTTTGGTTATGTTGTATAACTTTTCCCCCTAACCCCCCCCCCCACCCCACCCGGGGGTTCCGACGCCTATGAGCATAAAGGTACGTGTGATCAGTAAATTAGAATTTTATATGATATACTATAAGATAAACAGAAGCTGCTGTGTGCTACACATTAAATAGATCAGCACAAATGTTTGATGCATATATGTTAACAAGGCATAATATACATCATAAGTGTTTTACTTATTCTATCAAATAATAATACGTTCATATCATACATGTATTCAATGAATGGGTATAGCTTTTCAATTGATGATTTCAAATGTCAAGAACCTGTAATTTATATTGATTGTATACTTTATTGTCCCCCGCCGCAACGCGGTGCGGGGACATAGAAATGCCGGGCGTCCGTCCGTGCGTCTGTGCGTCCGTGTGTCCGTGCGTCCGTCCGTCACACTTTTTTGTAAGCGCTCTCATGCCTACAAATTTTGACCGATTTTCATTAAATTTATACCAAATGTTTATACCACTAATACTTTGGTCAAGTTCGAAAATCAGCATTGGTCGATACTTTTTGTTGGAGTTATAGGACTTTGATCACAATAATGACTCTGTTTTATCCAAAAATTGACCTTGTAAGCGCTCTCATACCTACAAATTTTGACGGATTTTCATTAAATCTATACCAAATGTTTATACTACTATTACCTTGGTCAAGTTCGAAAATCATCATTGGTCGATACTTTTTGTTGGAGTTATGGGACTTTGACCACAATAACGACTCCGTTTTATAAAAAAATTGACCTTGTAAGCGCTCTCATACCTACAAATTTTGACGGATTTTCATTAAATTTATACCAAATGTTTATACTACTATTACCTTGGTCAAGTTCGAAAATCAGCATTGGTTGATACTTTTTGTTGGAGTTATGGAACTTTGTGAGGGATTTATCACACTTTTTTGTAAGCGCTCTCATGCCTACAAATTTTGACGGATTTTCATTAAATTTATACCAAATGTTTATACTACTATTATCTTGGTCAATTTCGAAAATTAGCATTGGTCGATACTTTTTGTTGGAGTTATGGGACTTTGTGACCTTGTAAGCGCTCTCATGCCTACAAATTTTGACGGATTTTTATTAAATTTATACCAAATGTTTATACCGCTAATACTTTGGTCAAATTCTTTTAGATTGTAGTATTTTGGATATATTTGAGACAGGAAAAATAGAAATAAAAAATGGGTGGTGGGGGTAAAAAAATGTTCCTCCCAACCTCCCCACACATTTAATTCTGGAACAGCCCTGAATGTTTGAAAATATTCCAATATACAGTATACTAGTATACTGCTTGACCGGCGGGGGACCCTGGAATTCTATTCTTGTTTAATTAATGGTTCTATTTAAAGGTGATTTGCTGGCCAAATGCTGAGCGACAAAAAGAAATCTCTCGAGAAGTTGAGAACATATGTGGACTTCCAGGGGTAGTTGGATTCCTTGATGGAACGAACATAAGACTATCATCAGCCCTCAATGGTGAAAGGGATTTTTATAACAGGAAAGGATTTCCGTCCATTCAAGTACAGGTAAGTAGCAAATGTAGAAGTATCTTGCTTGTATAAATGTTTTAATGTCATAACTTTGCATTAACTTAAACTTGGCAAAAAGTAATTACTTGGGTATTATCATGGTACCATTGTTTTATCCCATTACCACATTTTCATCTTTTGAGATCATTTTGATAATCCCATACACATCATGTATTTATATATGGTTGTACAATGTATATCTATCTAACTTATCATTAAATATTTTAGTGATTTTTCAAACAAATTACCTAAAAACATTAATTTAAGGTGTATATGTTAAAATAAACTCCATGCTTATTAAAATGAAGATATTTTTTTTAAAGAGCAGTAAAAAACATGCTTTCCACACCTTTGCATACATTTTCTTGATAACATGTATATACATGTAATATATTTGACAGGCAGTAGTAGATCACCAGATGAAATTTACAAATATTTATGCTGGGTGGCCAGGGTGTGTCCATGATGCGCGTGTTTTGAGAAATTCCTTTTTATGCACAGAGGCTGAGGCAGGAAACCTTGTTTTCGTTGATCACTATATTCTCGCTGACAGTGCATATCCTCTCAGGAAGTGGTTAATAACCCCGTTTAAAAACTTGGGAAATCTTACCCCACAGCAAGTCCGTTTCAACAAAAGACTGTCAAGTGCACGACAAGCTGTCGAACGTGCTTTCGGCCATTTAAAAGGACGGTTTCGTCGACTGCAGGACATTCTGTTACACAGCTCCACAGAAATTTGCCAAATGATTTTGGCTCCCTGCATATTACACAACATGTGCATCTTTAATGATGATAAAGTTGAGGTTTACATCATGGAAGAACAATTACAAGATCCAAATGACTGTCAGTGTGATAACATTTACCAATGGACACAATGGCATTGTGAGGAGATTGCAGCTTGTCAATAGCTTAAACCGATAACTTAAATGGCTGAATAAGTGTATGATTTTTTTTTCATTTGCAATTTGCAAGTGATCATTTTGTGTGGAAAACAAATTGAAATTTTAATACAATTTGTGTCAAATGCAATAAAAGTTACGACCATCAACAAGAAAAAATCTTGACTACTCATTTGTATTTACTTTAATATTAAAGAAAACATTATTTTTGTGATATGTCTTCAGGATAAAAAAAAATGAACAGCTTAATAAATTTGACATTTTGTTTATAAAATGAATAACAAAACTTCAACATATTGCTATTTGGCACAATATAAAGTAATCTGTAAAACAAGAAAAACACATAACAGCTTCATTATCACAATATCAATGTCCGCACATCAACTTGTCACTTTACTTAATTGTTCAAATGAAATTTTCTAAATGTTTAGTTTTAGTTAAATGCGCATTTTAAGAAAAAAAATATTGAAAAATCATTTATTTATTGCAGCTTTGTTTTTGTTTCAAGCTGATAAACTTTATAGAAGCATTGTTGCTGAACAGCTTATAAGAAATAATTCATAAACTAAATGGAGACATGCATCAACTAGTTCGTGTATTAAATAAAATTACATATAAGTATGTCTCTTAAATGCATATTTAAGACCAAAAGTACGAAATACGTTTAACTACACGACAGATAATCTACATTTAAAAGAAAATTGAAACCTTTTGTGTAATGATGTTTTCTCCCATTAAAAACGATTATTAATTAAACCCAAGTATACGACAAACAATATGTTTGTCCAAAAAAAAAAGAGTACAAAATTGCATTCAAAAAAGACATTTATGAAGTCTGGAAATGCTGAAAACTAATGCTAAACGGTTAAAATTATTCAGGTATTTTTAAATAACATTCAAACTTGAAAACAGTTCTTTCATCACTTAGGTCACTTGTCACTTTACTTAATGTTCAAATATAATTTTCTAAATGTTTAGTTTCAGTAAAATGTGCACTAGTCTTATGTAAACGATATTCGAAAAATCATTTACTTATTGGAACTTTCTTTTGCTTTAATTTCTCTTTCATAAAGATTTAAAAGTCTGTCTAGTCTTGCCATTTTATCTGTGTGCATCTGCTCCATTTTGTCATTGAATTGTTTGTTATGTCTTACTAGTACTTCCAGCACGTCTGAACGTCTTTTCGCTTTTTTTATTCCTTCTATGTTGCTCTGAAGACTGCTTCGGCCCTTGTCTTTCAGGGTTTTTTTTCTGATGTGTCTAACGTGATGGTGGGTTTTGTACTTTCTCTTGTACCAAATATTTCATCAAACTGCTCTTTCTGTCGAAAATATTTCCTTTCAGTTCCAGTTGGGGCATCAACAACTTCTTTCCAGCGTTTTTTTCAGACTGTAATACTTGTTTATTGCCTGATTAGGGGTAACAATACATTGGAGAGTATCATAAAGTTGAGCACTGATTTCTTTCCACAAGGCAGAATGGTTTTTGGATTTTAAAAACTTCTCATTTTTCTCATGCCTGAGATTTACCAAAACATCTTATTCTTCTGCCTACCAAACGTGTGTGTTGCTGGTATTTTCACAAGTAATAGGGGATTTCGATCTAGACGATATGCTGAAGTGAATGATGAAGTGTCAGATGATGCTGAATTACGGTCATCTGATCTACTAACGCTGGATGGCAGATCCGACTTTTCTTCATTTAGAAGAGACTGTAGAACTAAGCTTTTGACTAATGGATCTTGGGAAAAGAAGTTAATATTCAAGTGAAATGCAGGTGTTTTTAATGGCTGTGAAGAATACCTAACTGACCTTGATCTACTACATAACAATAACGAGGCCAACATGATACTATTACTGCTTAAAATCTAACTTTTTAGATTTATTGTTATTTATATACCAACCCACTATTATTTCATGTACCTGTCTTCTTTGAGAGCAGCATGTTAAAAACTTCTGTCCGGCACCGCACCCGCTTTTCACTTCCATCACTGTTCCTCAGAACAAGAGTTCTCTGATCTGTAGACATTCTAATCTGGAATACAAGAAAACTGTGTTCATTCTAAGTACAAAAAAAATCTTAAACAGTTTGCATACAGTGACGACCAGTTATAAAATAATTTTATATCGTAAATGTATACCTTGTTTTGTTGCACTCTTCTCACAAAGAGTATCTGTTAGTTCTTTAGTTAGAATCAGTTCTAGCTCATAGAAAGCACAATGTGCATGGAAGCAGTCTTTACAATATGGACACCGCAAATAAATCCTAATAAAAAAGAATAAGATGCGTGAATTTTCGTATTTCTTAGCATTGAAAAAACACTTGTTACTTTTTGATCAATAACATTAAAGAGTATTGCAGAATTACTCTTAAGCGTCTTCTAAAGAAAGAGGTCTAACAATAATTTTTTAAAATGAAAATTCACTTATGTCACTAATAATGATATGCATAGCCATACCTGTAATTACCATCAACAAATATTTCAGTCTTCTTAGACTTGTCCTGAGTCTCCAAAGAATCGAGGGAATGAATAGGTGCCTTTCGTTTGCAGATGTAACAAGTCCGGTGGGCTCTTCAACTGAATCTGCCATCTTAAAGTACATGTGAAAAAATTAATGTATTCTTGTACAAGGTATACCACAGGCACCTGAATTTTTATCAGTAAGTCAGTCGATAATACCAAATTACTGAGCGACTTATTGATAAAAATTTATGACTGGCTTCGAAACACTTTTTCACAAGTACCCATCGTAAGATTAATAATCTTTTATTTCTATGAAATACTGCAATAGATAATTGTATTATACCACAAAAAAGGGAGCACGTGTAATACACACAAATGAAACCAAAATTTACATCTTCAAATTTAAGATTAAGCATTTTATATCGATTTTTTTAACTGCAAAATCTAAGGTCTCACCTTTCTCTGCCATCTTTGAACCAGCGTGACCAGCGTATTCCCACTGGTTTAACCGCAGTTTCATTTTCGACCGACTAAAGTGAGTTCGATCTTAGTTAAGTCGAACTACAGTGACCGTGGTTTGTGATCGAACTCGCCCAATAGTTTGTCGTCATGACGTCAGGCATATCAAAGGTTTAAAAGTTGAATTCTCCGAAACAGTGCAGACAATGGGACAAGCATGTCACGATATTTCACAAAAAAGATTAACCGATGCATGTTTAAGATGTTAGCATTTACATTTACAATTGATGAAAATGTTATATGGCATGTAATAACAACAGCAAGCAAGAGTTTTCAAGTAAAAGTGACGTTCACCATGCAGTGCACGTGTGTAATCCTGATTTAAAAATAGATCAGCATTCCACTGTATTTGAAAGGTGAAAAAGGGGGAGGGGGTCATCGCAACAAGTTGTAACTAATATCTATTACGGTACAATGTAATTAATAATTGGTGTTGGATTATCATTATTACAATAAAGTCATCAGTTTGGATTGAAACAAATATATATTTATACAGCTGAAATGTTTATTGGAGGAACTAAATCGCCGAGGCGGGGTCTGACCCGATTTTCGTTCAGTTGGGCGATTTCATTCATCTTGAAAAGGGTTCATAACTCGCGTGTCCTACTAAATGTACATTACTACATTTAACAATTGCTAATCAAGTGTGTTTCTTAATTCGTTAGATTTTCTTCCAAAACATACGATCCAAAGTATAATATACATGTATGTAGCTGTTACAAAACAAATGTCAAAAAATTCATCTGACCCCCTCCCCAGGAATCTCTGCCAATGGATGAGTTCATTCGTTGCCTGAACGGTAATGGCAGGATTTCGCGCCATATAGTCTCATTCATAGTTTTTGCGCACCGATTAGTTGACGAGTCCGTTGAGATCATGCGAATACCCCGGCCAGAGCACACCGTGTGTTTACATCACAGGCGCGTAGCATCCGGGGTTGGGGTGAGGGGGTTGCTCCTCCCAACTTTATTGCAGCTGGCACTTTTCTTCACTTTATATGATAAATGGAAATATCATGGATTTGCCTGTGAAGATGATTTTGATGAAGCTGCCCACACCCATTAAAAAACAATACGTGTGTGTATACCATTATATTTCATATGGATTGAAATTTTTAAAAATGCCTTTTAGTTGATTTTGCATCTTAATATAACAAATACAATTTTAAAAAGAAAGACTATTTACTCTCCAGCTTTCAAGCTTACACGCACATATATGATATGTGCACATTCCTAAAAAAAAAAACTGAATTAATAAAATAAATGAATTTCAAGTGATATATATGTACATGTTCTTAAATTTGCACGTTCCGTTTATAAATCTATGCAACGAAAATTAAAATTCATTTCTAATAAGATAGCCTAATTGATACATGCATGCTTCCATTAAATAATTTTGTTTAGTCAGACAAGTTTTTTGGAAAGCTATTACTTGTAATGGTATTACTGGTTTGGAAAGGCACATGCATTTTTTATTTGTTATTTTACAGAAGTATGCAATCTATGATAAATAATTTTGCTTTTGAACGAATTTTGTCATAATGTATGCCCCCCTTCTTTACAATAGTGTAATTTTATCTAAGTTTTTGCATAAAAATTTGACCAATTAATATGACATTGCATTTGTTTTAATCTTTTACAATGAGGCATATTAGTGCAAAGGTTGAGGAGATTCTATAGGAAGGTTTTTTTAATTTACTAGAAAATTGAAATGAAGTGCACAGACACACATACACACATACACACAGACGAACACACACACGCACGGTAGCGATGCTATATCCCCTTCGCAACAAGTTGCGCAAGGGGATAAAAATGTGCAAAAAAAAGATTCGCTACATACATCTCTTAAATCCATCTTTTGAAGACAATGTCCATTCAATATAAATGTCATTATTGAAGTGACCATTTTATACACTTTGTTTCCCTTGTCTGTTTCTGCCTCGGCAATGGCCCCAAAACATGCGTCAATACAGTGGTAGCAACGTTATTGTTGACAAACGACACGCACGATTCTAATACACGAACGATCACGCACGATACACGAACGATCGCGCACGATACACGAACGATCACTTACTGAATTTTCACGATACACAAACAAAAACGATCAAACACGCAACCGAACGATTCCACACCATTAAACACGCAAAATCAAAATTAATTTTTAAGATTAATATTAAGGAAGCGTATTGCTTTAAATTTCATTGCTTTATGTTTGTGTTTTATTGAAAAGCGGCATGTACTTTTGTCATGCACTGTTTTATAGTTAACGAGTAAACGATTTTACACATTCATACACAAATAACTAGGATTCACACACAAATTAATTTTTGTCTCCATAACAAATATAAACTTCTATCATAAGTTATAAAAAATTAAGTGTAAACGAAATGAAGATAATGCATAAACTACTCGAAATTATTTACATACGAGTTGACTTTTTATGTAATCCAATTCCCTTACGTACGATTTAATTATGCGGGATACAGGTAAAATTGTTACCTTCTTCCATAGAATTTCGATTTTTTACATCGAATACTTTCTGTACATAATTCATTTATTTCTATATATTCGAAATTTTAAAGCGTCTACATAAATTTTATTTCAAACAAATAATTATACAATGTACCAGATAGGAAAGCGTATCGTATTCTCATTTGAAAGAAAAACGTTGGGAATAATCGTTGAGTTTAAAACGGGGCATGGGTAAGCTTGACCGCTTTCATTTAACGTGTCTCTCTTGCTAATATGATTAAAATTATGTGTCAAGACACACTAAATGCTTGATATAGGCTAATTATAAAATTATAAAAAAAACTAACTCGACCGAACAAAGGATTGAATAAGTAATGGAAATTCTTACTAAATGTATTTAACGACGAAAGAGAAAATGAATGTTCTTCTACAAAAAAAAGAGAATCAATGTTCTTCTATAAAAAAGGGTTTTAAATTCACATTTAAAAAAAAACAACTCGTCGTTGTTTTCAGAATAAATCATGGCATTCCGTAAAAAAGATTACAAAACGAAAAAACCGCACGATCACGCACGAACACGCACTGTAAAAACGCAAACTAATTTTCTTGATACACGCACGATCCCGCACGTTACACGAACGATCACCCACGTTACACGAACTATTTAACACCATTGGCTTGTCAACAATAACGTTGTTACCACTGTAACCTTAAATAAATAATAAAGTCAATGCCTCAACAGAAATTAATATTAATAATGAATCGCTGAAATATTTTCATTAGTAGGTTTATATTTTATAAGTTTTTAGTTGGTCAGTGAACCAGTTATTCCCTTATAATGAGATGATGTCCTCATCAGTTATTATATTCACATTCAAAGTATTTAAATACATGACAAAATTCAGTCAGTTTTTTCACATTCAATATTTCTTTCTAGTACTTTGAAAATGTTAATGTGAATTCAGATATTATTGATATGTATGAAAATTCTTTTTAAAGCATTCTTCGATTTCGGAAAAACTTACCATTAAAGGGGCATGGTCACTATTTTGGTCAAAAATAATTTTCCGGTTTTAATCTTGTCTCCCCTTTCAAAGGGGAGACATATTGTTTTTGTCGACCTTCTTATTCTTCTTATTAAGGTCTTCCGTCTTCAGCTTCAGTTTTTCTACGGGTTCTCATTCTTCTATATTATTATTATTTTTCTCCTTGGTAGACACCCTTAATTTCTCAGCCACTTCTCAATCGATTTTGATGATTTTTACAGAGATGATGTAATTGGTGAATGTCTCTTTGCATCCTTCTTCCTGTCTGAAAATTCACTTCCGTTTCTGAATTATCTCTCTTTTTCATGTATTTTGGAACATGATATTGTCCACGTATCTCCTCAAAAACTGTTATAGTTAGAGACTTGAAAAGACTACGTGCTGTTTTATGCATTTTTTTGCTCCAAAAATCATAGTTTTAGAAAGAGCTTTATAAATAAGGTGAAAGATAGTTAAAATCATCTTGGAAATAAAGGTGTAAAAGGTCATCACCACAGTGACGTCATAATGTAGAAATGGCGTCATGAAGATTGCATTATTTTGATAAATTGATGTTTTGTAGCAAAATATGGGTGTTTTCCGATGTTTTTTTGACTGGGAAATATCGAGCGCAGGCTTGCTCAAGTACCATTTTTTAGTATAATGTGTTTAACTACCTGAAAAAAAATATATGTTAAATTCGCTATTGAGCAGACCTGCGCCCTATACTTCCGAATGCAAATTATTGAGCAAAAATGAAAATATTTTCATTTGTTTGCAAATTTGCGGGAAATAGGTCATTTAGATGACGTCTTAGATAAACAGCGAATGGCCAATGATGACTAAAATCAAGATTAATGAGATAGGCATCCTCCAAACAATGATTTGTGAAGATTTGATTTTTATACGATACTATTTAAAAATTGGTTGAAATCGGGGGAAGATATTTGTCCATACCGAACATAGTCCTTTATATGCAAGATATAGTGGTTATGGTAGATTTGCTTGCTTGTTTTAGATTTCACCAGAAGTCATTATCGGTGAAGCTCGCCTGGACCTGAAAATGTTGAAGTTAATTTTTTTGACAATTTTTGGGAAATTTTAGATTTGATTACGAATATTTTTATTCTCATAAATATTTTATTAACACATATAGAGTATCAAAAGTTTATCTTTACAAGAGCTTTCAACTGACACCAAGCAAAAGGGGCTGACCCCTCATATTAGGGGCCAAGAGGGGTCTGAGGTCTTTTATCTATATCTCTTTAATACGAAATATTTTGTAGTGCATTATAGAAGCAAAAATGTTTATCTTTTAGTTATTTATCGATACAAAATAAAAGTTTTCTGTTGTGTTACATAATTAGGGGGTTTAAGGGGCTAGCAGTTCAATATTGTGATCATTTATATCTTAAAAAAGAGAAATATTTTGAAAAGAATTATAGAAGAGAAGATGATCATAACAACGTTTGTAATAATATTTAACCACCAAAATTTCATTAAATGGCCCCTATAAGGAGATATAGGGTGGGCACCTAAAACAATCTTTCCCAAATATCTCAAGAACGGTAACAAATTTGGAAACACTTAATAAACGAAATATGTTTAGAATAAAAAGACCTTTTATTTGATATCAAGAAAAAAGAGGTGGCCCGTCAAATTAAGGGCCAAGAGGGGTATAAAGTCTTTTTTTTTATATCTCTTTCATAATAAATATTTTGTAATGTTTTATAGAAGCAAAAATGTTTATCTTTCAGTCATTTATCTGTTAATGTTTAAAGTTTCCTGATATGTTACATAATAAGGGGTTTAAGGGGCTAGAAGACAAATTTTTTGGATCATTTATATCTTTAAAAGGAGAAATATTTTGAATAGCATTATAGAAGAGAAAATACGCAAAATGACATTAGGAATGATATTTAACCAGCAAAGCTTCGTTTAATTGCCCTTAAAAGGTATAAAATGTTCGACCCCTAAAACATTCTTTCCCAAATATCTCAAGAACGGTAACAAATTTGGAAACATTTATTGAACAAAATATGTTGAGAATAAAAAGACCTTTCATTTGATCTCAAGAAAATGGGGCTAACACCCTCAAATAAAGGACCAAGAGGGGTCTAAAGTATTTTGTTATCTATATCTCTTTCATAATAAATATTTTTGTAATGCATTATAGAATCAAAAATGTTTATCTTTCATTTATTTAACTATACATGTTAAAAAGTTAACTGACTTGCTATATAATTAGGGGTTTTATGGGGCTAGAAGTCAAATATTTTGATCATTTATATCTTAAAACGGAGATATATTTTGAAAAGCATTATAGAAGAGATTCAAGAGAATATGCTCAGAATAACGTTCGTAATCATATTTAACCACCAAAGATTTAGGGTCGGCTCCTAAAATAAATCTTTCCTAAATATCTTTTGATACCAAAAAAGGGCTTGTCCCTCAAACTAGGGTACAAGAGGGATCGCAATGTTTCCAATCAAAACTTTTAAACATGTATCAGAAATAAAACAAGAGCTAGAAGTCCAATACATTAATGTTTTATTTGTTTAAAAAAAAAGAGGATATAGAAATTGAAGAAAAGAGTCTGTTTAAAATCAAAGGATTTTTTCTACTATTTCCTAATCATTTTTACCTGGTAAATAGCAAAAAAAAGGTCTTACATGTATTTGAACTTCTAAAATTGGACGGAAGATCTTCTCGTTGCTCGCAACGAGATCGTGTCTAGTTCTTATTAAGGTCTTCCGTTTCCAACGGAAGACCCTATTGTTATTCTTCGGATTCTTTTTCTTCTTTTTTTTATTAACACTTTTTGTGCACGCGATATCTCAGAAATGGTTCGACCAATTTGCACGAAATTTTCAGATCGTACTACCTATGTTCTGAAACTTATCGGAAATATTTTTGGTTGATGACGTCATTTCCGTTCTTGAGATATTGGCATTTTAATGATTTTAAGGGGGTTGGTTTGTCCATGAGTGTTCTCATAAACTACAAACGATATCGATTTCAACCTTTCAGGGATGATAGACAGAAGATTGTTTGTATGCACAAAAGCATTCATGTTTGCCTAGCACAAGAAACGCCGGAGCTCGATGAGGCTCGAGAATTGAGATAAAAAAGCGTTGTTATTTTGCTTGGTTTTCTTAGTTTATCCCTTTTCTTGCAAATATTTTGTTAAGACATGTAGAAGAAAAAATATTTTAAATTTCAAGATCTTTTGTATGACATCACGAAAAAGGGGCTGGCCCCTCAAATTAGGGACCTAGAGCCCTTGAAAGTTTTCACTTTATAACTCAAAAGCGGTTAAGATTTCAATATGGCTGTCGCTGCAAAAGTTGTTCATTATGATCTTATCAACGTCGTAACAATAATATTTTGTTCGGGTATTGCGTAATATGAGTGTTAAAAGCTAGGCTTGTTACCATGTATTTGTGTTTTATTTGGCAAATAAACAGGGTATTTGTGCGTATTACTGACATAAATGGTACCAGATTACATACGGGAAGTGTTTAAACATTTAGTTTTTTTCTAGTTAAACACATTATGGACAAAAGAACTGCTTCTATGAAATGCATTTGAGTCGCATTTAAAATCTAGCTGGATTCCGAACTGTGTATGTGAAAAATTACGTATCTGATCCCTTGCCCTAACCGCATGACTATTTTAAAGAACGAAAATAGAACAGTGTACATTTGTTCATAAATAGTTTTGAAGTTTACATAGTTTATTTGTTATAATAGTTCTTATGAAAAGGACAGATGTCAAAGTCGTAATACAACCATACGAGCTACGATGTAAGGGGTCAGTTTAAACACGAGGCGAAATACATTTGTAAATATCTTGTCTAAATTGGTGGTTCTAAAAACATTGGCCGGATTAGGCAACATCCGGTTTAGAGGAGAATGTTGCAAATTAATTATGGTATTTAATGCAGTAGGTCTTGATCGTGTATTATTGCAAATTTTTCAATTCTTCTGATATATAATAGATTGCATCGATCTTATTTACGCGACCAATTTTCATTTTCGTTTTTTTTTTTTTTTTTTGGAAAACAATAAATTCATAATGGATCTTTCATCAATAGCTCTTTACTGAGATATAATTTGTGAAAGGTCATAAAAGCAGATATGTTAATGATTTTATGATGTGTTACGTTATAAATTAGAGGTTTTTAGAGGTCAAATGTCCAACATTTTAATCACCCTTAGATCAGAAATGAAATATCTTTGGAAATGTAGTATAGAAGAAAAGATGCTCAAAATGATGTACTAAACAATATTAAACCTTCATAATGTCATTAAATGCCCCTATAAGGAGATCAGGAATCGGCCCCTTAAACTTTCTTTCCCATATATTTTAGGAACCGTAATGAATTTCTAAACACTTGTTGAACAAAATGTGTTTAAAATTAAAAGACCTTTCATTTGATATTAAGAAAAAAAAGAGGCTGACCCCTCAACTTCAAGAACCAGAGGGTTCTAAAGACTTTCTTCTAGTCCTTTACTGAGAGATATTTTGTAAAATGTCATTAAAGCAGGTATGTTATGTTACAGTTATGTATCCAAGCAATGCATTGATTTTATCGTGTGTTACCTATTTAGGTGTTTTAGAGGTCAAATGTCTGTAAAATTAATCACCCATATATCGAAAAGTAAAAATCTTATTAAATGCAGTATAGAAGAAAAAATTTGTTAAACAGGCCCTATTAGGGGTTAATGGATCAGCCCCTAAAACATTTTTTACATTTATTTCATGAACAGTAAGGAATTTCCAAACACTTGTTCAACAAAATATGTTTAAAATTTAAAGACCTTTCATTTGATATCAAGACAAAGGGAGGAGTGACTCTTCAAATTAGGGATCAAGATGATCCTAAAGTCTTTTATCTATTTTATCGTTTACTGAGAGATGTTTTGTAATAGGATATTGAAGGAAAATTCAGTATAATACGTTTAAATATCCTGATTTTCTCATGCGTTACCTAACTAGGGTTTTTAGGGGCCAGAGGTTAAAAAGTTCAATCATTTCTATCTTAATTGGAAGAAATGCAAGTATTTAAAAAAAGCAACGTAAGAGAACTTATACGAAGCACTACAGGAAAGTATAAGCTCTCAACTTCTATTTCCAAATCATGATTTGTTGTCGAAAGTTAAAGTCGATGACGTCATATCTTCTTCTGAAAATCAGACGGAAGACCTCCTCGTTGCTCGCAACGAGATCGTGTCTAGTTCTTCTTCTTCATCCAAATTTGTCCAGGCCGTAACTTAAATACCCTTTGACATTAAGACTTCAATCTTGAAACATAGGTAGATGGTATTGAGAAGAAGTGCACGCCACCAAGAGTATTAACCTATTTTGTATTTCAATGTCAAGCTTTTTATAAAAAATATTGTCCGGACCATAACACAAGACTCCTTTAACATACATACTTTTAACTTGTATCATAGATAGATGGTATATAACCTAGTTGAACCTTATCAACATTTTTTACCTTGACTTAGAATCTTTATTTCAAGGTCATATTAGAAAAAAACTTTATTGCTCAACTTCTGAATATACTTTGACAGAAGGACTTAAAACTTTAAACAAAGAACAATAATTATACACTTAGGTGTACTATTGAATAATATTTGACCTTGAACTTGTTTTACTCAAGGTCAAATTAAGAAAAAAATAATAAAATTTTGTCTGGGTATTTACTTTAAGACCCTTTGACATTAAGACTTCAAACTTGGAACATAGGTAGCTGGTATTAAGAAGGAGTGCACGCATTCAAAAGTTTTGACCTTTACCTATGTTGTTTTTCAATGTCAAGCTTTTAATAAAAAATATTATCCAAACCATAACACAAGACTCCTTTAACATAAAGACTTTTAACTTGTATCATAGATAGATGGTATATAACCTAGTTGAACCTTATCAACATTTTTGACATTGACCTAGAATTTTTATTTCAAGGTCATATTAGAAAAAACTTCATTGTTCAACTCCTGAATATACTTTGACAGAAGGACTTCAAACTTTAAACAAAGAACAATAATAATACACTTAGGTGTACTATTGAATAATATTTGACCTTGACCTTGTTTTACTCAAGGTCAAATTAAGAGAAAAAAAATTGTCTGGGTCATAACTATAATACCCTTTGACATTAAGACATCAAACTTGGAACATAGGTAGATGGTATTGAGAAGAAGTGCACGCCACCAAAATTGTTGACCTTGACCAATTTTGTTCTTCAAGGTCAAGCTTTTCATAAAAAATATTGTCCGGCCATAACACAATACTCCTTTAAAATACAGACTTTAAACTTGTATCATAGATAGATGGTATATAACCTAGTTGAACCTTATCAAAATTTTTGACCTTGACCTAGAATTTTTATTTCAAAGTCAAATTAGAAAAAAACTTCATTGTTTAACTCCTGAATATACTTTGACAGAAGGAATTCAAACTTTAAACAAAGAACAATAATCATAAACTTAGGTGTACTATTGATTTATATATGACCTTGACCATGTTTTATTCAAGGTCAAATTAAGAAAAAGGTAATAAAACTTTGTCTGGGTCTGGGTAACATATAGCTGACATCATTCTTTTTCAATTGTTAAATTTGCCCCATATTACAATCCCTGGGGAGAAGGGGAGACGTGTTTTTTTTGTAAAAAAAAAAAAAAAAAAAAACAATACCTACAAAATTTTACAATGCTTCAGAAAGGCATTTATAATAGACAACTGAAATTTGAGAGTCATTTGTTGAGTTACAAGCGAGTTACAAAGCTTTAAATTATTCGCTATGTAAACAAAGCGTTTGTTTACATTTTGAACGTTGAAGTAAAAATTCCAGTTTTAAACCTAAAACGAATGTGTTAAACATTAAGAACTGCTTATCTATGCTAAAAATAAATAAAAATGTAGACAAATAAGCTGGAAAAATGTTTATTTTACTGGTATATTAAACCAATGTAAACAAAAAGAGGGCACGGGCCTTGTTTACATGACAGAGAATTGTGAGCCGCGTATCTTGCTTATAACTCTTCGATGACTCATATTTTATTTGATCATTTGAAATGCATTTCTAAAGCATTGTATATAAAAAAAAACATAAAAATAGAATTTGACCAAAAGCGTGACCATTCCCCCTTAAGCAGAATATTCCACAATTGAAAGCATCTTTTTGATTTGTATGTGGAGTTGATGTAATCTTCCAATCAGAAACCTTTGTCTGAACATAAAATTTCTCCTAGTAATCCTTCACATATTTCCTAAATTGGAAGATATTTTGTAGACTATTATTTCCATTCCATATAAAAGATATATAAATTGTTAAGACCAGTTTCTGCAGTCTTCACAATACAGTTATTTCAAACTTTTTTATTACTCCATTACCTTTAAAATACCTTTAACTGTTCACAATCTTTCTCATCTCTGTTCTTCTTTCACCACAAGAGTTGAAAAAAGATGACTCATCTTTTCACTACCACAACCTGGAAACATGCATCCATGTAAATTTGATAAAATGCATCAATAGTTTATTTAATTAATGAAGTTGTTAATTTGTCTTTCGATAGCTGGTAAAAGTGGGACAGCTGAATAAGTGGAATAAAATAAAAGCAGATAAGATACATGATTGTAGTAATTTATGCTTTCAACTTAAAAGTCTGAGACATACTGACAACCGTACCACTAAAGTCAAATGGTGTGATCTGTGATATATTCCCAATATACCATCAGCCTCCAAATCTACATCCTGTCCCGAAAGAAAAAAAGGTACCGTTGATTATATATGTCATCTTCGTTTGATTACAGTAAATGACTCTTCTCCCCAAATCATGAAGGCAATAAACTAACTGAGACAAGTAACAGGCTAGAAGCTGCAAATGTAGGATAAAGATATTTTAAAAATGTTGTCAATATATTTATATTTAAGATCAGGCCATCCTTATAAACAGGTTTGTTTGGAATAACCGCTTGAAGGTTTCTAGACCCAAGAGCATGGCAGGTTGTTTTTTTTTCAAATTTGAAGATTAACTAACTAAAAATTGGTTAAAAAAAATATGTCCATATAAAAAACTTTTTTTGGCATATAACATTTTATCACGGGGGCATATTTCAATGAAGTGGAAGGCAAATCCAAACAAACAATTATTTTTTTTTTGCGTCAAATGAATAGTTTCCTCAGTGACTATATCTGGGCTATTCTTACCCCGTCTGTAAGGCATTCATCATTTCTCAAAGAACGAATGTCTTCATCCATTACTAATTTGCCGCACACTTTGGCAACAGGAATGTAAAAATCTTTATTCATTGACCACAAAAGCTGTACAGAATAGTCTTTTTCTAAACAAATGATAAAAGAAAAATACATTTTATAGAAAATGATATTCATTCTTGATATTCTGTGACATTTTAACAACTGTAAAGTCCCATTAAACATTATGCGGCACACAATTAAGATATCTCTGAACCTTCCTAAAACTGTTCTTATTAATATGGTAACTGTATGCTCATTGTAACTTTATCTCTTCCTGATCATTCAAACACCTCTCTGTACATAAATTGGTTTGGTCCAGTAAATTCAAATAATGCTTTTAACAGTCAATAGTTAATAATTAATATTAACAAACACAAGGCCAAGCCTTGTTTTCATGTAAAGAAATGCGAGTTATATATCTTGCTTATAACTCTTCAACAGATATTCAAATTTTCCTTAATCATTAGAAGTGCATTTCTAAAGTATTGTAATCAATAAAAATAGAAAAATTAAATTTGATTAAAATCGTGACCATGCCCCTTTAATGTTAGTTTTAAAAATATCTGGAGAAAAGTTTCACATCGTTTTATTGACTTTCTATATATGATCTTTCTAACCACATTCTTCAGGGATTTTGTTTATGAATCCATTTTTGATATATATTATTTACCGTAATTAACCGTTTAGAAACGCAATTTTTAAAATTATGGTATTCAGAAGTATTCGCGAACCAAATTTCAGAGATGTTATTACAATGGTTTAAATAAACTTTGCAAATAATTCGCGACGGCTAATCAACGACATCAGTCATGTTCATGATAAGGTTGATTCAAGTAAAAATCAAGTGTTCTCATTACCCATCGTGACCGTTTTGTAGACTGCCAATGTACAAGAAGACTACTGACGATCAGTGTGTGACGCTCTCCAGTAACAAAGTCCATTGTATTAGAGGTGGATTTTCTAGTAATCTGAATTTTACTCAGAAAAACACATGTAGTAAGAATTACCTGCATGTAAATACATTTGTTTCATACTTTATTGCTAGCCGTAATTTTCCAATTTAATGAACACCTTTACAGGCTTTATTCGGCATCACATTTCCAGGTGGATTAGCTTTTAACATCGATGTGGTAGTGGTTTAATTTGTAAACAAATTATACAAATCTGTTGAATCGCATTGAATTCAAAGGACTTTTTGATATAACTGTTTTAAAGTTTAAAACATCAATAACAATACATATGGGGAAAACCACAACAATAACTAACTAAAACTAAAGGAAATTAAGGCCACATTCACATATATATATATATATATATATATATATATATATATATATATATATATATATATATATATATATATATATATATATATATATATATATATATATATATAGTATTCATATTCTTTAGATTTCTCATCGCTGTCCGCTCTTCTAAATATCCAGCCATGTATTTAGTTTTTTGTATCTCAAGTTTCACGAATATTTTAAGAAAGCCTTTTAAGAAAAATGTTAGACACAGAATATACAAAAATGAACAAAACCGCATTGTATTATATTCATGTGTAAAGTGTATATGTCCACGCTTGCGAGGAAAAATCATGAAGTATTTACAAAAATAACATAAACACACAGTTGTATTGATTAATTTCTAAAACATTTTGTTTTTCAACATCACTTATTTCTAGGTATTATGTATAACATTTAAAAGCATTTACTTTTAAATGCCTTTGTTCAACCACAGAAAATATATATTGATTAGACTTAAATAGAAACGACACATTTTACTGTGTATTTATCAAATATTCCTTTTACCTTTTAATGCTTACTCACGAAGGGCGGTGAAGCTCAACAAACTAAAAACACAAGGTTTTGCGCTAAATGTAACAAAGAATGATAATGCTTAAATATTAATTATCCTTAACTTTTTATACTGATGCAAATTATTTTGACTAACAAATACACTTTAACTTTTTTTAGTTCTGCAAAAATAGTCTTGAAGAAAACAATTAAGGAAATTATATCAAATGTCCTCTATTTTGCTTTAGATTTATTTTTGTATCAGCTTAAAGCGTAAAAATGCAAAACTATATTAATATCATTTAAATAATATTTTGTGCAGCACAAATTTTACTTATGACAAAAAACTTAATAATATTTTGAATTTTACAACGTAAACCATTAGGAAACTACTTCCTTAATGTTTGCTGCAAAAGTCGATACGAGTTCAATCGCATGATATTTCAGTATTAGCTATTTATAATGGAAAGTAGCTAAATTTTCAAGTAATAAAAGTCAATTTCTCAGCATTTTATTATGAAATTAAATTTTTGAAATTTCTAACAGAAACACAATTTGGCATTGTAGTCATTGAATGAAAGTTCATCTAAAATGAACAATTATTTCAAGTATTTTTTTTTTGTCATAAACAGTCACTGTATCACATTGTATTTTATTTACACAATCACCAAACATTTTTGACAGTTCTTTTAGCACTTGTATTGGGTAAACCTACCGAACAGTCTTCAACGTTTCAACTTTATGGAGCACAGTTGGCAGTAGATGGTAACAGAGGTACAAACCTTCTCCAAGAAGGGTGTACACACACAGGTGAAAACGATACAAATCCCTGGTGGAGGGTGGACCTACTGACTCTGTATACCATTATATCTGTCAAAATACTCAACAGAAGGATTGACGCAGGAGGAGGTAAGTGTTCAAAGTGACGTTATCATGTATGCTGACAGAGACACTACATTACTAATTTATTACTTGGTTGCAAATGTTTTTGTTGAGAAGTAATTAAATTTCTAAGAAATATATAACATGCATATGAGTAATAAAATGAAGAAACAACTTTAACTTGGACAACATTGTTCTTTAAATGTTTTTGTTAACTTTTACACCTGCGTTTTAATTTTTTAAAGATGCGTCAGACGGCTTTGGGACGTTACCGTCACTGTAGGGTTGACAGAATCTGAAACTCCTTGTGGTTTCTTTGCTGGTCCCGGTACCGCATCACAGCTGGTCGTGATCGACTGTACAACATTACGACGGGGAAGATTCGTTAAGATCTCCAAGACAACTGAGGCTCTTACTCTATGTGAAATTGACGTGTTTGGATTATCCTTCTAATTAATATCAAAGATACGATACCGTTTTATGTTAAATGTTTGCGCGTTTCCACCCTTTCAGGTTCACTCCTTATAGATGTGAGAAATCATAGCGATACTTATTCTTGGAGTTTAACATTAAACTAAATGTTATATATCTATAACACTGCATGCATGCTTTTTATGAACTTTTATATTGAGTTTCTTTTATTAAAAATACCTATTACACTGGAGTGCTTTTACCTAATCAGAACGTGTTGGGTTTGATTCCGTTTTATAACCGTCAATAAAAAAACAACAACCTTTTTTACAGGTAGGAATAACTGTAGAAGCTACAATCCTCACACTGATGATATATTCCCAGCAATGCTAGATACTTTATTTGATCAGTAAGAAAGCTGTTTTGTTTTAATCAATACCTTGTAAACATACTTATATTCATAAACCTAAATTATATAATCTGTCGACTATTTGATAGTTAACATCAACACTAGAGGTACTGTGAGCAAGCTCACAATTGATATCCCCCGCTAAGAAAAAAATCATAACGAGTGTATTTTTGCTATTATAGAAAATATTGGATTAATCTATTTCACTGTCCATTTTCTATAAATAACAACTGCTCTATTTATCAAAACTGTTAAAGCTAATAGGAGTAAACAAACCCACTTATATCCGTTAATTCCATTTTATTTTAAGTTAACTGTTAATGCATGAGAACGTTTGCATCCTTCCGTTAACAACCATGACTTGAATCAAATGAAATCCACACGTCAGCCAGCCATATAATATTTAAACATTTTATTGGTATTCTGAGCCCGATTTTTTCCGAATATTTTTTCCACACATTTTTTTCCCCAACAAAAAAAATTTCATCGGGGCAGTCCATTTTCAGAGAGACGGGGATGAGAATCTAAAAATACTTTTTTGTGGCTTGAGACAAGCAAGCTTTGTGTCAAATTTTAGCTTCTAATTTTTACATTAATACAAGACATGACACAGACAGAATTTAGCATTTTTAGAATAATGACCTTGAACTTCCTCAATTAACCTTGGGTCAAGGTCATGACACACCCTTTGATCATAAGCAATATTTGTGTGAAGTAAGAATATCTAATAAATGAGGTCTATTGTCTACATTACGATTAACAGCAACATCTATGTAAAGGAAACACGTAGTTTTAATAAATGTTTCAATATCAACGTTACGATACATTCCCTGAGTACTATCGAATGGAATGCAGATTGTGATATCAAAGTTAAGTGTACCGCCATATTGTATGAAGTACAGACAAATGTTTTTCTATACATCGCTGTAGGAAGCCTTAACATACCTGCACGAGGGTGTATCACACGGGTAGTATACACATAAAGTCGGTTATGGCATGTGCGGTTTCAATAAACACGCTTAGAAAAAAAATGCATGTTTCAAATGTTACATTACACTTTCTATAATGTTACAACAATTGATATAAGATTTTTTCCATTTTCCCAGACATTGTCCTTGACTGCTTGGTAACGTTTGTACAGGGACACTTGGTGAAATGTAAGACACCGTTGGAAAATTAAAATAAATTGCGATTTGTATGGCAGTTACACGTACACTCTAATGTGTACTGCATTTGTTAAGCTACCACCAGTCGTTAATAAAAAAGTTATTATTGGCCGATAATGTGTAGATCAAATATTGTCAACTAGTTGATAGTTAGTTGATTTTGAACCAAAAAAGACTTAACACGAAAATATAATATAAATTTCACTAACTAAGCTCGAAGTCGGGAGTGAACGGTTACCTCCACTTTCTGCAATCATGTAATAATATTTTTTCATTGTTAAAAAAATAATATTAATTTTACTGTATTGACTTAATGGTACAAACAACTTCAACTTTCTGCAATTTACATACATATGTTGCACTTACATCGGAAATAATTCTATTAAATATGTGTATGTAATAATTATTTCGCCAAAAAATTTAAAAAAAAAAAAAAAAAAATAGAAGCCTGTTCTCTCTTTTAAGTAATAATGGGGAATGCAAAAAAACAAAATATAAAAATCCAGGATTTGGTATCAAATATGGACTTTGGAAGAAACTAAATTTCAGTTACTTTTTTTTTTACAAATTATAAAAAAATAAATGTTGCAGTAGGTGACAGAAGAATGCAAGGTTTGTTAAAATCTCGTACAGTGGGGTACAGTGTTGGTCAGTAGAGTACATTGCCTCTGTACAGTAGATGTACAGTCAATTAACAGAAGGGAACAATGATTATACAGAAATGGCAACGATGTCTTATAATTATTGGAAATACCATCAGATTTTGAATTCAGAAGTTAAAAGAACAGCTATAAGGGAAATTGATTGTAAATGATGTAGAAATATCATAAAGAACAAAGTAACTTGCAAAAATATCCCATTCTGTTTACGATATAATCGTTCATTGAAATGGGTTTTTTGTCGATTCCATTGTTCAAAGACAGCTTTTCTAGAGAATCTTTTAATATATATTATTAATTTCGTTAAAAGCTTTTCAAGGAGAATTCTTCAATAAAAATTGATTCAATTTTAATTTATATTTTTGCTGCGAAAAAGATGCACGTAATAGGCTGGTGGTATTTAATACAAAGTGCAATTGTTAAAGCAAAGCAAAAAACAAAACCTTAAAACAATCATTTAATTTCATACTTAAATCCGAAACAAGCACAGAATGGTTCACCTTCTGATTAGTAAATATTTGAATGAAGTGACATTTACAACAGTACTGCTGTGTGTTGTATCATTGTACGAGGGGGTGACATCTGCGGTTGTTCCCGGTGAGAGGTATCCTGGTTCCGTTGTTCGGGTGTTGGAGATCATTGGACAACAGCAGTGTGTCCGGGAATGTAGACACAGACCCAAGCTATGTCGGGGAGTCAACTACCGGAAACAGGAACTGCTGTGTGAACTTGTGTCGGCCATCGACAAAACGGAAACCAATCCCGACTATGTTAGAATTGAACTCAATCAGGTATTGTTTTATCTCTTCTGTTTTTGACTGGTCAATAATACGTAAGAAATGCCCATTATACGAAGAATCAATGACATTTTTTTTTGGGATCATACATTTTTAATATTGCTTGTCCTGAGGAATTAGATTTTGTTAGAAAAACGGACTCCTTAAAGCGAGCGCAGCTCGCCAGCGCTGCGCGCCGGCGAGCGAAGCGAGCTCTAAGAACCAGTGTGCGCGGGAAAAAGAACGAGCTAAACCTACAGTTCATCAAACAAATTTTTTTCTCTACGTCCCATAATGCTCTCTAATGTTTTCACCCGTGGTGCTATGCCAAAAATGGCCGACTTTTACCTCGTAATTTACAGTGACTTAAAGTTTGAAGACACGTTTTGAGTACCGCATATGCTTTGGCGAGACTCAAAAGATTTGTTACATGCTTCCATACCTCCGTAATGAGTCGAGAAAAGTAAACAAAGACGAACAAAGTCATGGATGACGTCACAGTGCACTCGCGCTATATTTCCCGCGATAAATTAAGAGGTGGAACATCTGTAATGCGTGTACTAGCTATTTCAGTACAGACTGCGATACCTGCCTCATTGACGTATGATTTGTTTTTAATTTTTTTAATATAGAGATTTTATGTATATATATTAGCAAGAGCCATACTTTACTGTCATATCGATCCATTTTAAAGCTAATTGTGCATGAATGAGTAGGGAGGAAATAAACAATAGGACATTTTGAAATAAATCAAAAAGGAATAAAAAAAAAAATAAACAGTTAAACAAATTATGTAGATATGGGATATAGTCAGACCATTAAATTTAAAAGTGGGAAATTACACACCTACAAACAGGTACCGGGCTCTCTCTCTCTCTCTCTCTCTCTCTCTCTCTCTCTCTCTCTCTCTCTCTCTCTCTCTCTCTCTCTCTCTCTCTCTCTCTCTGGGAAGTGGGTTGCGCTGTATGTATCATAACCATTAAAATTAGAACCTTTGGCATACTTATTGTAGAGCAATATACTCTCTCAAAAATTCTTTGACGTTCGTTGATACCTAAATAAAACTATAAGTTGACAATGATGCAAGGTATGTGTATAATTCTTGCTGCGCTCGCCAGAACGGTATCACCGTAAAACATATTATTTAAGGGGGAATAATAAAGAATTCTTGTAAATTTACAAGATATAGAAAAAATATGCCTAAAAAAAGCTGTAACTTGTGTGCGAGAACCTTCAAATGGTTAAGAGGCTAATTTGTTCAAATCATGGCGTTTGAGATACTCATTATTAATTTTTTTTTCTGCATCTTGTAAACAATGTAATTTATTAGTAGTTATATGGTAATGTATAAATTGAATGAGAGATATATCATAGAAAAAAATAAGATTGCGGGTATGATAAGGCAACGAATGCGACTAAATTCCTCTGATCGATATGACGTCACAATAAGCAGCATGATGTCATATTTTACTCAGAAATATGTCGATTTTAACTTTATCTCTGGTTTAAATTATAAAAACTACAGGCATAAAATATCACTAGAAACTCTTCTAACTGAATATAGCTTCGATTTCTCTCTATTGCGTATAATTAACATTGATGACGTCACAAGCATGTTTAATAGAGAAGATCATGTCGGGAGACAAATCATCGGAATGCAGTGTAAACAATGCCGAAATAAGACTTATTTAATACAGATATCTAAGATTTAGATGAGTGTCAGTTAGGATTTATTCAGGATAATACAGGCATGGATATTTTGTTTAATCAGCGAGTGTTTTACGGTAAGCAGATCGACATTTAAGAGCATGTCTACGAGAAAACCATGCAAAAGGTGGTGGGGGCAAGGTTCTCTGATCAACTTCATATTTTGTGTGTATCTATGTGCACCTATATGAACTACATTGCCAGAATTTTTTTTTTGGTGTGGTCACTATAACATGGTTCTACAGCTCTGTAACTAAAAATAGCATTTTTGTCTCATTAAAGAATAAAATTATGCAAAATTCACAGATTTCTTGTTGGAAATTCTGAGTTCAGATTAACTATAAACTCAAAAAGTCATTTAGAGTTAGTAGAAACAAGATACACTTGTTCAACTTATTTTGTGATGATTCCCAGATATACGACCATTTAAGTGCAGATAGGTCACACATTTGGCATGTTTTCAACTTTTTGTAAAATTGGGAAAATAAACATTTTTTAAAGGCCTGAAATTCAGAAAATGGCACTTCAAATTCAACAAATCTGTTTTCAGTTATTAGAGGACATTAATATTTACATTATATCCAAAATCTGTCTTTGGACTCTCAATACTTTTGGGAATATGTTGTCTTTAAGTTAAACAATTTTCGACTTTCAAAAACTCCCCGGGACCGGTAGTTTAGCATTATATATGCATTGTTACACTATGTATCGAGGAAAAAAGCTGACATCAGTAAATTAAAGAATATTTTACTGAACTGTAACATTGAAACTTCACATTTCATACATATACAATGTAATATTAAAATACATGGGTTTTTTTATTTGATTCATATAGCTAATTATTCGCAAAAAAGTAGTCACAATGATATTCATATGTAGACACAGTAACTAGACTAAGTAAAAATACTATCTTAAATGTTCTAGAGGTAAAAATGTTATCATACCATCATTATTGTATAGGAGTAGTGTAATGGTTTTACCTTATTTAGTTTATACATTATCAGTAAATTCCATATGAAGTGACAGCAAAAATGAAATCATAATACTAAAGGGGAGTTAACTCTTGTAATGACTGTATATGGGATATGCATAGTCTTCTCATGACTACGATTAATTAATTAATTCTACAAATCAACAGGGGGCAAAATATCTACATATATACCTGTATTAATCTAAAAAAGTTTAAATAATGCATACCAGTACATTGTTTAATGAAGGAATACTTGTAACAGTGCTTTAGTGTCATACATTTTTTTAAAGGTACCAATGAACTTTTTAATATAAAATACAAGAATTCTAATTTGTTAATTAAATTATTCAGTAATCAATAACTTCTAAAAATTTTTGCCAAATCAAACACCAATAACAGATTAGAAAATGTGTAAAAGTGTTATCAGTTTCAACGTAGACAATTATTATCATCAATTAAAATATGTAGTGATATAAGATAACTAACAACATCAAATCATACATGTATCCTATTAAAAAACTAACATTATCAATTCATATATGTAGCAATATTAAATATATGTAAAACTAATATCATTGTTTCATACATGTCTAGCTCTTCAAATATCTAACAGCTCTTCAAATATCTATTAGCCAACATACATCATCAATTCATATATGTAATGTTTTTAGAAATTAACACCATTAATTCATAAATGTAGTTTTATTTGTAACTAACACCATTAATTAACTCATACATGTAGCACTTTTAGACAACTAATATCATCAATTCGATCCATTAATCTTATATATGTAGGGATATGGAAAACAAACTCTATAAGTTCATAAATGTAGCTCTATAGAAAACCACCAATAAATCAAAAACATCAATCAATTCATGTAGCGCTTTTAGAAAACTTACATCATCCATCAATTCAATTAGTGCTTTTAGACAACTTACATCACCATGAATCAATAATTGTAGCATTTTAGAACTACTTACATCATTAATTCATACATGTGGCACTTTTAGTCTACTTACATCATCCATCAATACATGTAGCACTTTAAGACTACTTACATCATCCATCAATACATGTAGCACTTTAAGACTACTTACATCAACAATCAATACATGTTGGGCTTTTAGAAAACTTACATCAACAATCAATACATGTAGCACTTTTAGAAAACTTACAGACAAATGCTTTTAGACAAATGTTACAATCAATTCATACATGTAGTGCTATACAATAACTTTTATCCAATTTACAAATGTAGCTCTGTTAGACAACTAACATCAATAATTCAAAGATATAGAACTATTACAGTTGATACTGTGCAACCTGTCAAATAATTCAATTAAAGGTGGAAGAGGCAGAACCAGAGAACACAACAATTTCTCTGTATCTTCATTAACATTTACTCAAATGCAAAACTGCACTTTGTTAACTTTGAAATACAAGATAAATTTTTAAATGTGTTACAGTTGTAAGATATCAATTAAATTCTGTCATAATACATACATAAAAATGAATCAAAATGTATCACAAATTGTGGCCATCACATCCATGCGTTCAGCTGCAAGCAATGCACTTACTGTATTCTGAAGGTCTTCATCGTAGTCTGTTTCTGCCTCTTCCAACTTTAACCGTTTGGCTCCTTGGGCTGACTGTTTCTTAGTTGCAAAGTTTGCAAACAAACCTCTAACTTGTTGCTGACTGAGCCATTCAGATGGTTTAAATAAGCGATGACCATTTTCGTCCACTTCATATCTCATATTTTTGGATACTGAATATGGATTTGCTTTTTTTCCAGTTGTTTCCCCTGCTTCAAAGATATTTAAGATGTAATCTTTTACTTTAAATGAGAATCGGGTCCCCCTTTTCCGCTTTTTCAAGGCATACCCTGCAGGTTCAGTAAATGAAAATGAGGGATCAATCAGTTCTGTCTCAGGTAAAGTTACATGCTGGTTGCCTCTGACGGATACACACTTCTCTGCCCATAAACGTTTAGTGGTATCTTCAGTGCTATCTGTTTTGTCTGAATCATATAGGTGATCCCCTTTCACCAGGTGATCTAAGAGCCGATCCTACGAAAGCCGAGAAGGATCATTCGAGATTCGAAATACGAGATTCGAAATACGAGATTCGAGATTCGAAATTCGAGATTCAATATCTAAATTAACCAATCAAATCATGGATCTGAAACCTGTATCCTAGCAACATCAAACTGTTCTAAATAAAGATCATTCGTACATGCTCTTTCCTACAAATAAATGTCTTAATAGCTCTTATATAGTGGTTATAAAATGGTTAAATTAACATTGATGAATTAACCCCACACAGTATAAACAATTAACTTAGAAATAACACAGTTGGCTTTGCGAATCTTTGTTTTGTTGTTTTGTTTGCCCTGTATGTATTTCCCCCCGGACAATTTTAACCCGAAGTGTATTCGCCCCAACTGTGTAAAAATCGGCTCGCGAAGAAAGATCTGTTTAATCAAAGAGAGAGAGAGAGACAGACAGACAGACAGACAGACAGACAGACATACAGAGAGAGTTTTGTAGTGACAAATTCAGTTTGATTTAGAATTTGAAATTGATTTGATTTGTTACAAGCATATATAGACAATAATTAACCCTCTAAAACGAGAAAAGAGAGGAGGTAGCTAAGGTAAGGCAGACCAACTAGCAAGCTTTAATTTTAACGGTGTAAGCGCACCTGTGATTTACATCGACTCTCTCTCTCTCTCTCTCTCTCTCTCTCTCTCTCTCTCTCTCTCTCTCTCTCTCTCTCTCTCTCTCATCACCTAGCATTTCCTTTTCCGTGAGGGGGTTTGGGGTATTTGTGATGTCTTACATTAGCTAGCGAAAATGATTTAAAAAAACATGAAATTTTCTTTAAATTGTGTGCGGCTGTTTTACGTCAATAATCTGTTTTCAGTATATACATTTCAAGAGGGGGGGGGGCTATATAGTCCTAATTAATTTGTCAGTTATTCTGTCCCCACTTTGTTTTCTCTTCGTTTTCCCGTTTTTTTTTTATTTGGCTCGGCAAATTAATATAAAACTTTCTGTGTGGCTCCATAACGATGCACTGTAGATAAATTATGAGTAGTTTTACTTTTGATAAACAGGTACATATCCGTACTTGATTTTTAATTTGACTCTTATAATCGGATTTAACATTCCAATAATTAAAGGGTAGGAACGAGTAGACGGGACTTTTTTGCGCATATCCTACTGTACCATTCATTCAACACAGGTATTAGCACTCATCGAGTTCGACTTGCTTTCCTTTTCTTTCATCCACTGGATTTAAAGCTATTTATTTTTGAAAATATTTTGAATTTATGGCCTGATTATATATAAATTAGAGCTGCGCTGGTGCATATATTTACCCAAATGGACCAAAATATAACCAAATGAATCTAAAAATTTTGACAAAATTAGTATTAAACGTACGACTCTTTTTCAATTCTAATCGGGTATGTCCTTTAGAAAAATCTTGAACCACACACATTTTAGCAAATAAAACGGCAATTGTTTCATTTTTTTAAGGGGAGGGAGGTGGTGCCGGTAAAGGACATGTATTGCTTGTGGCAGTTGTGCTATACTCTCATTTGTTATAATAGGTAATACTACATATTGATATAAAATGAAAGTTTCCAATTACACTGTACATAGCTTCTATCACGCATTTTGACCCGTGCGATAGTTTAAAACAGTTTTCAAAGCATTTAATGTAATTCAACCGATCATTTTTGAAATTTAATTTTCTGGATCCCCGCCTGATACGTCCGCCTTCTTGTATATTAGAATTACATGTACGTTGACCATATGTACACATTAACTTAATCGGCTATGTTATGGGACGATAACATTTTTTATCAATGTTTTTGCAGGATATGTAACAAATAACAGCCTATTTGTGGGTTTTTGCACTGATTATTTGAGATTTGCCGCCATCTTTTATGCATTCCACACACCACTCACAGTTTCTTTATTTGGTGTTCTGTGTGTATGGCGACAAATTGGTAAATTTGCACCACTCACCCCTTGTAGCTTCATCCTGATTACATTTTATCTGGCTAAGTGTAATGTAGTAGTATATTAAATACACACATCTTTGTTTGCAGTGCTTATTTACATCTTTAGAGATTTACTTACAAAAAAAGTAAACATTTGTATGACTTATATGTAATTATTGTCAATTTTGGTGCGGTGGGGGGTAGGGGGTAGGAAACTACAGAGAAACTTAACTTGGCTGTGAAACATATGCTTTTATTCTTTCTTGTTGATATATCAATGAATGAATTAAAACAAAATAGATGTACAACAATTAATTTTGAAATATTCATGCACAATCAATTCTCTGCAAAAGAAATCGGCAATGTGAACAAATTGGCACCCTATCATCCCTACCTTCAATTGTAGAGAGTAGGTATCCTTCTATATTGAAAACAATTCCAAAAGTAAGATTCATAATAAGTTGTTTACTGAGGAAAAGGAAAAAAAATTGTATTTATTAATAATTCCGTATGATGTGATAATATCTCAATGATTTGTTTATAATCATAGTACTAGTGTATCACTGTATGCATACATAAAAACGATAAGTAATGCTTATATTTATTAGTGAAACAGGACAGATTATTTATATTTAGATTATTTAGATACATGTACTAATCTTCATGCGGGGATCTAGAAAGGAGGGGGTCTGGGGATCTGGACCCCCTCCTCGGGAAAATTGGAGCTTATTAAATTTACATAGTAAAATTTTTTAAAATTGGCCTAGGACCCCCTACAGAAAAAATTAGCTACGCTTATGAAGTTTTCTACCATAGCCGCATTTTTACACATGAATAAACCCGGGTTTAAAACTATTACTGGTGGTGAAATACCTTAGGGTTCAAACGCATCAGGTGGAAATGCACCAGGGCAAACAAAATCACTTAGATCCGCGAAGCACACTGCATTATTACTAGTCTACTTAGATATTCTGTGTAAAAGTAAATACAAATAATTATTTAGTTAGGTAGGGAGAAGTGAACATAGCATTTATTTGTATATAAGAGCATGTACGTATGATTTTTATTTAGAACAGTTTGATGTCGCTAGGATACTTTTTCAGATCCTTGATTTGATTGGTTAATTTAGATATTGAATCTCGAATTTCGAATCTCGAATCTCGTATTTCGAATCTCGAATCTCGAATGATCCTTCTCGGCTTTCGTACGATCCTGCTTCTTAAACTGTTTGACACAATCGGGGTCTTTACAATAGAGAAGGTGAGAAGACGTTTTCTTCATCAAGCCTCTTGTCTCGGGCGTTGTTGGAAATGCCTTAATCTGAAAATAAAAAAAATTGTCTTAAATATATGAATTTTAAATTTACATGTACATACAATTTTCTTATTTTAAAAGATAATTACATGTCATCTGATGATTATTCTTATTTATATGATTATCAGGTACATTAACAAGAAAACTGGTTTTATTTCTTTAATATGAACCACTGTGAATGTGAACCAGTGCACAAGCACCAATTTTTAAAGTAGATCTTGAGTTACCTGATATCCACAAATCTCTGACATGTGTTTGGAAAAAGCATTCAAACTTTCAGTTGATATTCTCTCTTCCCCAAATCCATAAGCCTTAAAGATTCTCAAACCATCTTCCTCAAAAATAAAGTTGTTGAACTGGGTGATGGAGCATCCCTTCAGCTGGCCTGATAGCTTCGGCTGCTTTTCCATGGACACATCAATGATTGATACATATGTGTTTACAACACCATCATGACCCTCTAGGGCATTCTTCATCTGGAACACATCTGTCACATCATGTCCTTCATTAATGTAATTAAGGATATGTAACCTGCAACTTCCTGTCCTTGCATCACATATGTCCTTGCCTGACTGTACTTCGCTGAAGTTAAATTCTTTCACAGTAATGTCAGTTACACTTCTGTTCTTCCACAGGTATGCCATCAAAGGAAGAAAATGGTAGCAACCAGCATTGTCTGACTTAATAAAGACTTCATTCAGATTTGGTTTTTGCCCTTTAAGCATGCAAAGTGTATGATGCAAGATCTGTGAAACGGTAAACCATCCCTGTGTGCCATTCTCAACAAGATGTACATATGACCTTATTTCAAATGTTTTCTCACCATCACTCTCCTCCTTTTCTGGAAACAATGCACATGAAACATGCCAACTCAATCCTTGCTTACCGAACCACTCGCTCTGTGTTTCTCTGAAGGACTGAGGAAGATACTTCATGGCCCAGTCAGCAATAATGAATACTTGATTCTCCTTCAATTGTTTCAACGAATCCTTTTTGCAGAGATCTTGATTCACTGATCTAATGCAGTGGTTGCGCCAGTTGATGATTTTCTCATTAGATGATTCAATGTCATATTGAAGTTCTTCTCTGATCTGTTCGTCAGAAAATGGCAAACTTTTGAAACATTGATCAATTGACTCCTTGGTTTCATCTAAATTCTCACAAGAAGTGCAAAAGTTGGTATGTTCATGGTCGCAAATTGTTTTGTCGCTCAGTGCATACTGCATGCAATGGTGAATACAAGTACTGCTATTGCTTAAGTGGGTTTGAAAGTCATGTTTCAAAAAGATTCGCAGACTATTGATTTTTCCTTTTAATTCAACGGCCTTTTCAAGCTGCAATCCATGTTCAACAAATTTGTCTATGGTCTTCTCGAAAACTTCAATAGCAGCAAGCCCTTCACTGGCATAATTGTCTAGTCCGTGTAATGACTTGAGTTGTGATGCTGCACAGGCTTTGATGACTTTAAACAGGGTGGCACGTGATGGCATTTTTAATGAATTTTCTTGGCAGTACAAACTGTATGCATTTATCAACCGAGATGCTAACATTGTTCGGATCACTTTCGGCACTTTGACTTGGACACCAGATGACAGTTTTAAAACTTTGGAACCAAATCCAACTGTTTGGAGGTAGCATGGTGTTGAGATGAATTCTATGAAGTGCTGAATTCGTCCTTTAGTCAGCCTCACTCTAGTCACTTTTGGTGGTGCAATGTACTGGCCGGGTCCATGAGTAGATGCATGCTTTCTTGCCGAGTCAATTTTATGGACAGAGAGACCATCAATAAGTGACTTTGTGTACTTGTTAGCTATTAGGGAGATTATTTGAGTTCTTGTATTGTAATCATCTGCCTTTGTATAAGCCTCTATGACAGTCTCTGTTAATGCATCCGTCTTTGGTCTGGCTTTTTTATCATGTTGTGGGGATTGGGTACTCAAAATTACCTCTTCAAGTAGATAAAGTGCCTGTCCAGGTGCTATTGATTCACATATAAACTTTAAAGCTGATGTTGTCTGTCGAATATAATAGTTTCGAGAAGAACTACTCAATTCTGCCAAAGGTTGGGATGGCTGGGTTTTCAGAGGCTTGTACTGACCATTTGAAAGAGATTCCATTGCTTCATTGAATATTTCTCGACTGGATTTGCACTCTTGTGACCAGTTGGAACATGATGTTGCTTGAGAGTTGCTACCTGTATTTAAAAATGACAGTTGAAATAACCCTAATGTTTGCATTAAATATACACATTGAATCTGATGAATAGTGTAATATGGAACAGGTAATCATCATGCAGAACAATCAGATATTTTTCAACTAATATTTTTTTTTATATTTCATCCATATTAGATTAAAATAGATCAAAGTTGTACTACCACTTCTGGTGAAGTAGTTGTTAAAATATAATTTTGGTGACTCCTATCCTTATTTTCATTTACATTGAATATGACATAGAACTAATGGGTAAACTTAAACATAGCTAGAGATGTACTTTAAGATTGGTAAAACTAAATTGTTCAGTGGCTCTTGAGAAGAAATCAATTTTTTTAAACAACTAGACTACAGACAGAAACCAGTGAAAGGTTATGAATAAATAAATAAGATCTCTTGAACTTTTGTTTTATACGAGGAATGTGCACAAATAAATTAACCCCCTGAGCTTATACATGTACATGTACAAATGAACATTTCAATACGAAACATTCAGCATATAAATGGGTTATAGGTAGTTGTTCATTTTACAGCTAAGTAACAAATATAATATTTAACTTACTGACACAACATATGTATCAAATGTTATGATATGATCTGAATCAAAATATCTATATATCATACTCTGACATTGAAATCTAAACTTTATGTATTATTAAGTAGCTACATGTAATGTGCTACTGCAAAACTCAACTGCATGTACATGTATTCCGTATACAGTACATATTATTATTGGTAATACAGTTCCTGAAACGTTCTACTTTCCCATACTTCCATGCGTTAGGCATGCGCACACAGTGCAATCACTGTGCATTCACTTAGGCTATCTGCACTGTTCGCGCTCACCGTTTACATATCAATTACCTTGCGTTCATTTTGCTTTGCATTCGCTCACTGTTCAAAGTCACCCACCAAATTTTGTTCAATATGCGCTCATTGTTAGCTAAGAGTGGGCTTACCATTCACTCACCATTCAAGTGGGAAAGTAGAATGTTTGAGTGACTGTAATATAATATGAGCCTGCAAATGTTATGAAATATCAATGTGTTTCAATGTTTAGTATGTGTTGATTCATATCAAATTCTTCCATAAAATGTGATCTTATATTGACATGTGATAGTAAATGATGAGGAATATATAACTACCTGTCTGTGTATGGAAACTATCTTCCATTTCATTACATTCCATATTTATGTCCAACTCTAAGCAAAAGGAATCTTCTTTATCTGAAAAATAAAGGAAAAATAAATTCCTTTGGAAAATAAAAAAAAAAGCATTTGAGAAAACTTCTGAATTAAGTATTATGACTGGACTAGCTTCAAAGCTGTGACAAGGAGACATACAGATATATCTTATCCTGCGTTTAATTCTAGCCCGTCCCAAGATTAATAGAAAATATCAAGTGACTTAAAAACAACCATTTACCTTTTTTCTTATTACAAGTGAGTAGCAGCTAAAAAGAGAATTATAGTTCTAACGACGGTGGTGAGTTAAAGCTAGGAATCAGTAAATGTATTGTAACAGAGACACTTTTTGCCTCTGCTGGGGTTTGAGCCTTGGTCCTCTGGCATGCCAGTCCAGCACTCTACCGATCGAGCTAAAGGGTTAACCCACTAGCCAGAGTTAGTAGGAATGCCATATACCTGACTCTACGTACCACATTGTCCCCCTCCAAGGAAAGAGGCGTCCCTGACTCTCCTGGAGTGCCAGCATCTATGAGGCTAAGTACTAGAGACAATCTCTTTCACCCGCCAGAGAATTCCCAGGCCTCATGCATGTTTGGCAGCAGATGTAACAGAGACACTTTTTGCCTCTGCTGGGTTTGAACCTGGGTCCTCTGGCACGCCAGTCCTGCAGCATTCTACTGATCGAGCTAAAGGGTTAACCCACTAGCCAGAGCTCTACCACAGTATGACATATAAAGCTAACATTTTAGGAAAGAATACAATTACCATTCTCAATTAAGCCCTACTACACACTAAATCCCTGACCCAACTTAAGCTACTGGTCATGAATTTAACAATTTTAAAGGGCCGCTTGTTAATAAATAACCTCTCAGATTATTTTTGAAGTGTGAACTTAGATATAATTTTTAAATGATGAACCAAAACATCAATACTTTTTTCAAAATTATCTAGAAATGTCATTATGTAAAAAACAAGTAGTATGTCAAGTATATCATAGGGAAACTTAGATAACTTTAAAATCTCATTTCAAATTCTAAATTAATCATTATCACTTTCTCATTAAAAACTTTAAATTTACAAACATAAAGTCAGCAGGATAGTGGATTTCATATTACTGTTTTAGTCATTAAATAGTTATCATTCAATTATATCTTATGCAGTAAAGCAGGTTATTAGATTATGTGTAGATATGGTATGTATTAACCATTGATTTTGTACACTGATAAAATAATTATATCTGTAGCAAGTTTTTGTATTAAGGATTAAAGAGTCTCTCAAATTCAAAAAAGGTATGTTTTGTACATACAAGTTGAAAATGAAGTGGAAAATATAACCAAAAAAATCATTGTATAATGAACCTGCAATCTTCTCTGTGTGCTGTGCAGCATTAAGGCGTGCTTCATTGGACTGAAGTTCTTTCAATTCATCTGCAATCTGTCGAACGATACCTAACAATAATAAATGTTCACATGCAGGAAAAAAACATGTAAATGACCTTGATGAAGTACATGTAATTGTCAATTTTAAACATAACAAATGATTTTTTGTAATTATATATCTATGATTTCTCACAGGAAGAATAACTAATTGTACAAAAAATACATGCATTACACACATTTTATAAGCCATGCTATTGTGATATAGGGCCTTTTAATATTACAGAAATAGTTTGATGATCATTACTCTCAATCAGTAAATCTTATTATACCAAATTAGTTGTACATGTGAATGAAGGATTGACAACAATAACATCAATTGATTTATATCAACCTCATAACATTTAATGAATATGAAAATCAAAATTTACCTATTTCTTCATCATGATTTACTTCTTTTTTATGCTTCAATAGGCATTTTTTACATAAGGCTGTAAAAGAAATGATCATGAGTTCCAGTAAGCAAAAAATTTTAACATGTAAGAAAGGTAAATTCAAAATACTACTTAACATACATTGTTTAAAATTGTATGGTTGGCAATAAAAAAGATTTTTTTTCTCAATCTTAATTAAGACTTATCTTATCATTATTGATGGGTTATCAAAGAAAAACACGTTCATGACGAAATGGGAGAATCATAAAAATTATCAACATTAATTGTGTCTGCTTGTTGATTTATTTTCTTATTTTTTTTCACCTCATAATTTTTCTATAATTCCAGTAATAAAAATACTATTAATGTCGTTTTCAAATCAAATACCTGATCCAACTGGCAATGTCTGCCCCGTCTGCAACCAGACTTCCTTACACAGTGCAGGAGACGCCCCTCGGTCCGCTTTTGAATGTCCTTTATGCCCTGGATATGAACACGTTCTCTTTGATCTCCTCCATAGCACACCCAATTTCTTGCGGTGATTGTCACAGATTTTTAAACGTAGTACATGTTTGTCAATTACAAAAAAACCTGTTCTGTATAAAATTACTAAGAACTCCGGACAGCTTACAAAAAATTCTTTGGGCGATGGTATACCAGAACTATTAAGATTACATAAATGATTAAAAAGGTCTCCTTCACACTCAAATATACTGTAAAAAGTCGTATCAAAAGAGTTACAATCACAGGTAGGTAAAAATTTCTTAAAATCACACATAATATAGTAGGTATCTTCTGCTTGAAAGTCGTCTATGTAAACAATGCGATATTTTACCTTATCTACAGGAGAGCGCAACAAGGGGAGGCAATTCTAGCAATAATCTCTATATTAAATTTAGAGGGGAAGATTTCTTTGGAAAACAGAGTAATATTTTTGTTTTAATTAAAATTATAATAAGTATGCTTTCTATTCCTCTTATTTATATATTTATTTTACTTAAGTGATATGAAATTGCTCAAGAAATAAAATTTTTAAAAAATACAAAATTTTCATTTTAATTGAATTTGAGATGTTTTCATCGGATTATAACTTTTCAGTCCTTGAGAGTCCAAAGATCGATTTTATATATAGATAACAAAACATGTTATATTTTTTTATTAACACAAAATTTCAGAAAAAGAAATGCCATTTTCTGAGAAATACTTTCTTAAAAAGTTGACAAAAGGGAATGATTATCATTTCTTGGCATCATGCCAATATTTGTACACCTGGGTCATCCATGTACGTGTAATAATATTACACCAAAACTACATCAATTCATTATTAACCCTCACTCTTTCAAAATATAGGTTTCTTTTCCTTAGATGTTGTTTATACAATTTATAAATGGATAATGATAATTGTTAATTTTTACCGAATATTTTTTTCATTTTTGGTGACATATTATCCAGAATGCAATACTGGCTGTTACTAAAAATAGAAACAACCGATGCAAAAACAAACATCATATATCTGACTCTAGATGGGTATCCTTTAAAGCTGTGATAAAATTTTGTTCATTCTTGAGACTTGCTTCCACAGCTTTTTTCCATATTTGCATGGTTTTCTCGTAGACATGCTCTTAAAACAACCTTGCGATATGATTGCATTTGTTATGAATCAGACGTGATGTTGACCGTCCAGTCGATTTACTTACCCAAAAGCTATCAACTGCGTGTCCTACGCCCATTTAAACATTCAGGTACAAAAAGGCACATGGTGTGCTACATGTAACTGTGGCTTGAGCTGTAATGATAGTTTTTGGTTTTGTCTGTTTCCATTTCATGCAACTAATTTATGTGACCAGAAGGAACGCGACTGGGTGCGCATTTTTTTCTTTCTCAGATGAACGTTTTTATAAAAAAAAAACCACGCATTTCTTTACCCCATGATACGTTTTAAAAAAAGTGATTCATTGATACACTTATTTTTTTAATATTGAAATTACATCTGTAGCATGTGACAGAGGGTCGTATGGTTATGACTGCAAAGGAACATGTGGACATTGTCGTGACGTAAACCAGTGTTCCAATATTAATGGGACGTGTTTGACTGGATGTGTTGCTGGTTATCAAGGTGACCTGTGTAAAACAAGTACGTGTTTTGTTTTATGATATACATTTAAATACACAAATATATGTATGTTGTGTCATAACTTTAATATAATACTTATGACAGTTTAATTTAATACTGATGGCAAATTAATTTGATTTTCTATATCAACATTAAAAGGTTTTTTTAAAACATATTACTGATGACTTATTAAGCTAATGAATCGTTTGTATATTTTTATTTAATTGTGTTTGGTTTGGGAAGGTAAAAAAAAATATTTGAGATATCTTTGTTTTTGCTAAACCACATTGTATATTCACTTTTCCCCAAAAACATGAAGTTTTTTAAAAATTAGTATAGCATTATATTTACATTTGTTTTCCCTTGGACTGAAATGTCACATTTTCATTGGTTTAAACATAGCACGTGATTGCCTCATATATCTCTATATTTGTTCTGTGAGAAATAATATTAGGCAATATGGCCGTCATTGGTCGACGCTTCGCTTACTCATTTCGACATTTCATAGTATGTTATGCATTAACTGCATGCCGTAAGTTCTTAAAGTATTTGGAGTAGTTGCCCTTTAAATTCTTTAAAATTAGAGTAGTTGCCCTTAGATTATTGACGTCCCATTGTTTTTGTCTGGAGCAGAACAAAATAGCAGCGTCGAAATTTGTTCAAATCTCTGCAGAGGAAAGGGAGAAAACATTTAAAATTGAATAGCAACAAAACATTGTTAGTAAACATGGGTGAAGCAAAGATTTTAAAAGGGTATTTGAAAGGTGAGATTGAAAATTTTGAAGAGTTTAAATAAAATGAGTTAAGTTGGACGAGATGTAAGGTATCTTGTACATGGCTTTGCGTAGATCATCGCTATTTGTGAATAAATATGTCGCTTGATAGTCCTCGAGAAAACAAAACACTTATTAGGTTAGTTACTGACTCACTACAGAAATATATTGGGTTGATCAATCTCATAGAAGGCTCGGCTTCGCCTCGCCATCTATGAGATTGATCAACACAATATATTTCCGTAGTGAGTCAGTAACTAACCTAATAAGTAATAGTATATACTCAACTTAATCTACAATTACGGACCACTTTGGCACTTTGTTGTTCCAACATTTTCTCACATCCTACTGATAAATATTGCAGACTATTCATATCACCTTACATGTACTGTTAAAATAAAATATACATTTCAAATGTGATTAACTATGGAATTGAGTTCAAAATAATGTCATTGAATAACATTTAACACATTGACTTAATGAGCGTGAACTTTTTATACGTAGCATGTGACAGAGGGACGTATGGTTTTGTATGCAAGGAAACCTGTGAACATTGTCGTGACGTAGACCATTGTTCCAATATCAATGGAACATGTTTGACTGGATGTGATGCTGATTATCAAGGAAACCTGTGTAAAACTCGTGAGTAGATATGTATTCAATATTTAGCATAGAACAAAAAGATATATAATACATGTATAAACATGTATGTAGATTGATTTAGTGATTAATTCTACTGATGTCAGCTTGCCCCGTTGGATATTTTGGAGAAGACTGTTCTGAGACCTGTATCAACAGTTACACCTGTGACGGTTGTACCGATGTCAGTGGTTCGTGTGATTATGGCTGCCGTCCTGGATGGATTGGATACTTCTGTCAAAAATGTATTTATTTACACACATAATTTAATTCAGCATTGAGTTTTTAAAAAATCGAAACAAATGTATATTATTATACGTATATCAATTTTAACAAATGTGAAAACATTAACTGCATGCAAGACGAAAATAAAAAGAATTCTTATTTCAATTTGAAGTTTATGGACAAATTTTAATCGTGTAAAAACATTGTTTAAATGTGAACGGGTTGATTGAAACTACTGTGGAATCATTAGAATTCGTGGTGGCTCAATTTTCGTGGCATTCGTGGGAAGCCCTTCCCCACGAATTTACCTCCTCAACGAAAAAAAAATTAGAAAGAGTATTCCTTCTTACTGAATCTGAAAACTGACGCACCAACGAAATTACATTCCCACAAATAAACAAAAAACCAACAATCCACGAAAATTGACCCCCACGAATTTAAATGTTTCCACAGTATACTTAGGCGTAACTGAATTTGGTGTATTAGAATCCAATATGTTGATAGGTAAGTGTTTATATATTTTTTTTCTATTACTTCAAACAGAGAAACCAAAAAAAACACATAAACAGACGAACAAATTATCACAAAACATACATTTTATATAAAAAAAAAACATACTAAACATATATACAAGGGCTAGAATTTAATGATAACAAATCAACACCAGTGCGGTGAAGCTAAATTTTGGCGAATTATGCATTACATTGCCAGTTTATATACCAGTTTTTACAAAAAAAGAAGAACAAATTTCTGATAAAAAAAATAATCAATAATGACTTTCTATTTGATTTGTATGCGCATTACAACGCGTTGTCGGGTTATTGTTTGGAGAAACCTGGTATGTATGAAATAACGGGGGAAATACACCCGTTGCGTCATGTGTGAGTATTAAAACTTTTTTACTCTTGATAATACGTATTTAGTTTAAACGTTAATGTATGATTTTCCAATTTCATACCACTGCCGATTTAATGTTTGTCACCAGCCAGCTGTATTTATATCTAAGTTTTATTTTACTTACATTAATAATTAATTACATTGATCTTCTATATTACTTCTTTTGGACGTCTGTCACTCATACGTGTAATTTATTTTCATTTTGTCTTCCTTTTAAAGATATAAAACAATATTTATTAAAACATATTTTCAGTTATCTTCTAATCTTGCGTTGTGTGGGGTACCAAAGAGTAATGATACACACTTTACCTGTTCAAATGTAGAACCAGTTCATCATCTTTAAAGTGTGCATGCAATATATGTAAGATTATGTGTAAGATTAATATGTTTTGAATTATGCAATTTGCTTTCTAAACATTGTGTGCTTATAATTGTTTTGTATTTTCTACTAATTGAAAAAAAATGACAATAACAAACCGTCAATGAACCGCCTTCAACACCAAACTGTTATCCATAATTTTTTTAAAAATTGGAATGCATATCATTGATATTCGCAAAGTTTTAATATCGCACATTTGTATTAATACTGAATATTTTTTGTATAGTAAAAAGGAATACAAAATGAAGATGATAAGCGACATTAAATGGAGAAGTTACCTATCCAGATACGACACTGTTAATTCCATTGAAAGTATGTTATGTCATACTATTTTTTGTATGTGGAGGCATAGTATAATTTCGCGACATAAGCCCATGTATACTATGCAAAAATAGATGAGTGCTGAATATACAGAGACACACTCACAGGAGGACTAATAATTGATAATTTTCTTTACAAATTTCGATCAAAACCTGACTTTTGGAGTTTGAAACCTCATTAAAGTGTAGGTAGTTGCTTTTTAAAACTATTTTTTCTTGTATTTTAACGCAACTGTTCATTCTTTTTTAGCAATAGACTTCCCTCTTTTATTTATTTGAATTTGTTTGTAATAAACCATTTTAACACGTAAGATTGACGGTGTTGAGTCTGACACGTGAGAAATTTTTTACTACTAAATGTATAACCTTCAATATGAAACTGTTACCGATATCTTTTAAAACTGGAATGCATATCATACTTATTCACAAAGTTTTTTTTATATCGCACATCTGTATTAATACCTTGTAATTTTATTACAGAAAAAAAAGAAATAAAAATTAACATGATAAGCGTTATTAATGTTGATTCCTTTAAAAGTATGTTATGTCATACTATTCTTTTAGTATTTATGTAGACATGGTATGACTTCAGTACATAATCCCATGTTGATATGCAAAAATAGATGAGTGATGAACAAATAGGAACAAACTCACAGGAATCATAATAATAGATAATTTTCTTTACAGATTTCTAACAAGGCCTGATTATACTATTCTTTTAGTATTTATGTAGACATGGTATGACTTCAGTACATAACCCCGTGTTGATATGCAAAAATAGATGAGTGATGAACAAATAGGAACAAACTCACAGGAATCATAATAATAGATAATTTTCTTTACAGATTTCTAACAAGGCCTGATTATGGGAACTTCGTATGTTATTAAGGTGTAGGTAATTTCTTTTTTACTGAATAAATGTGCATGAATTTAAAAAGAAATGATCATTTTTCACGGTCATATTTTTAATTCGTAATATGTTTCAGAAATATCACACGTGTATGTATGTGTACTTCATTAGAATAATTCGAAAAAATTATATAGGTTATATTATTAATGAAAAGCATACATATCAATTATACGTTTATGATGTGTAAAATATATATGCAGAGTATTTACATGGGCATACCTAAATGATCATTATAATTCAAACTTCATATGTAAATAAAAGAGTATAAATAGTAAATACTCATTGATTTTCTAAAATGCAAATTCGATAATATGGATATCTTATTTATTATCCCTAATGAAAACTCGATTTATTTCAGAGATTAGACGGATCTAAACGTTCTGATAGCTGAAGCAGACCAGGATTACTGGATCGTCGTTTGCCAATCCCACATCTTCAGCATAAGACAATTCGTAGCGCATCTGACTTCTATCGTTTATGTTTCTGACATGACATGTGATAAAGAAACACGTTCGTGCTTGTCTTTACATGTACTCGTGCTCATGATATTTGTTTTTTTTTGACATTACCTTTTGTTCAAGAAAATAGCAGGTGCCTTATTTTACTCGTCTTTAGGAAACTTCTACGTGTCCGCAATTACCTGTGTTCAAGAGACATGAACATTTCTGCAATTTCCTGTGTTCAGTAAACTTGTACGTGTACGTCATTGCCTGTGGGCAAAAAATCGTCCTTGTATGCCAAATACTTTGCTAAATAAACATGTACAAAAATCTGAAAAGAACCACATCATATTAAAATTATCACAGTAATAAGCATTTCTCACTAAATCAGTTACAAAAAAGTCATAAAGAAGTAAAATGCAGGTTAGACTGTACCCCTTATGTTTTAACTGCAAGAGCAAAGCATAAACAGATTACTTACAAAGCATGGCAATACAGAGAACTAATGTTAATTAGTGATTATGCCATAAAAAATCTGGTTTCCGTCTCTTTCTGGGTCGTAGAATTCTACGAGTAGAATTGATGGTTGTTTCTGTCGCTTCGGTTTCAGTACGTCTTGTCTTGTTCTTTGTAGTATTGGCATCGTTTTAAAAATGTTGGTAGTAACATTTATGAAAAAGGTATGAATTTTCAAAATAACATTATAAATAACCATTAAACAATAATGTATTCGTTTAAGTTGATGTAAAGTTATTAAGAAGTGGCCGACTTAACCTGTAAAAAAAAAATGAAAAAAAAAATAGAATTTCAAAGTTCTACCGGAAGAAAGGGTGGGGGTAGGGGGATACTTAAATTTCTTTTTATAGTTCTATAGACTTGAAACCGAGTAAATCTTGTTCTTTTGATCTCCACAATGCTTTTGTTTTGTTTGATATCAAACGCATGATCCCTCTGTGATTTCTTTTCTTTTTACAATGTTTCATATTCATACTACAGATATTGTGCTGGATATACATTATGTAATTGAAAAAAAACCAAAATATGACTTGATAAGATCTGTTGTATTCTTGCCACAAATAATAAGCATATTGCATAATAAAAGCAAGATAAGTAATGTGCTGATAAGAGTCATAGCATACTAAGCAGGTGTGTTGTAATATTAAGCATATTACATAATTACAATCATGCAAGCCAAGTATAAATGTCCAAAGCAACTGATAAAACATTTACAACATTCATTTTTATCACCCATTTGATAATAATTCATTCTTTGCGTAAATATTTATTTAAAATAATAATACATATGAAAATTAGCGAATACTTTGCCAGTTACCACTTGAGACTGATTGTATTTTAGAATCACCTCACAAGTGAAAAAAAAATGTGTTTTATAAAAAAAGTTATTCATTTATATTTCTGACCACTGTTGCTTATAATTATTAATTTGAATCAATTTATTGTTTGTAATTCATAATTCTCACCAGAATATGGATAAAATAATGTTTAATATTGTTTTTTCTTTTACATAAAATAACTAGATGCTGTCAGTAGACAGTAATACCCGCACCATGTGTTTGCCCCTAAATAACACTGTTTTGTACCTTTTTAATTAAAAAAGAAGGCCACATGCAAGCTCCGGTAATACATTTAAAAATTATAATGTGCATAACTGAAGGATGAGATCCCTATACACATGAGCAGCACTTTATGTGCAATTTAGGGTTGAACTGTTTGCAGTGAATTTTCAGTTAATCAATAATCTTAATATTTCATGTCATAGAAAGTATAATGATCTATATGATTATTACAAAAAAACCGTAAAAATTAAATTATGCCCCGACCCCGTGGCGGTTGCCGGCTTTAGATTTGCTTCTGTATGCCTACATGTACATCATCGTGTGCACAGATTTAGAGAAAGGTGGGAGTGAGGGGTCCAGACCAATCCCTCCTACCCGTGAAAATTCATTTATATCAATAGTAAAATTACCCCAAAAAAACACTTTGGACCCCAATGCTCTTACAGACATGTAAACGCTGTAACCCATTGCGATCAATGTAAGGTAACATTATTTTGGAGGTAAATATTTAAATAAATTATTATATTTATACTTTATTGTTTATTTCAATAGGAAGTATACATTACAATATGCAGGTGTCCTGTACCACCTTAAAGCTGTTATTTACCTTATAAAATAGTGCAAGGGGTTTTGAAGAATAGGTCATAAAAATACATACATGTTACAAATAACTAATCTTTGTCTGAAGTTACGTACACAACAGAGGTCTGCAGGTCTCATTAGCGGGAACTAATTTTACCCAGCTCTTCGATTAGATGGATTTTGTGTGGTTATACATACATATATGTGTTTTCCATATGCATAAAAGGATTAGTTAAGATCAGGTAAAAGCATTCATTATTGTGCTTTAATTGGATTATAATTATGATCTGACCAATATAGGTAAGCATAATAGTCATGTAGTAGCAGTAGCACAATATAATAAGATGCCAGCATACATAAGTTTTACTTTCACTTTCTAAATATGATCTTCCTTTGACAGCATACCGTATCATCATCTTTTAATATTTAAATAAGCTTATCATCGTTATCTATCCTATCGCATTTGTAATGTTTCTGTCATTTTAATTGCAAAAGTTTTTTTTTTCATTTGTCAGACTTACACTATTGAGTTGACCCCATATTGACCCTGTATAAACAATTTCGTATAACATGTAAGTAAGTATAGAGACTTTTTATATGAGTTATAATAGGAAGGAAGGAGTACTGTGGAATCATTAGAATTCGTGGTGGCTCAATTTTCGTGGCATTCGTGGGAAGCCCTTCCCCACGAATTTACATCCTCAACGAAAAAAAAAATTAGAAAGAGTATTCCTTTTTACTGAATCTGAAAATTGACCCCCACGAATTTAAATGATTCCACAGTATTTCTTTCTTAATGTATTATAATGCATAAAATACAATACAGGCCATGACCTAATTGTACTGTTCTGACCCCATGAAACAGGAAAATACAAATACCTTCTAATGTCATTATGATGCATCAAATGGAGTAAAGTACATTAATGAATGACCACAAGGTATTGTCCTTAACCCCCCCCCCTCCCATCCCCCCTTCATGAAATAGGAAATGGTGATACTCTGTATATTTTGTTATCTTCTGAGATCCTTATCCCTAAACCATATAATTTATTCTTGCTCTTTGTGTAATTGTGCATCAAATTGTTTATAGGTTATGTCCACTTGGAGACACTCTGACATTCTAGAACTAGAAATAATAAGGTATTTTATCTTATTCATATGTAGTGTTTGATCCATGTGGGTAATTCCTAGCCTAATGATGACACTGCTTTGTTTAGGAAACTTTACAATTGCCCCAAATAGGCGAATACACATGCATATAACATTTTGTTTATAAATCTTAAAAATTGAATTAAGCAATTTCCAAAATGTTAAATGTGCATAAGGAGAGAAAAGCAATCAATAAATGATTTAAAATACTACTGTACACATGTAAGAATATATCAAGAAGACTGAATCTTTTGAACCAGGTTAGATTGGGGGAGGGGGTGGATGGGGAGTATAAACATTTGTAATTTTAATCACTCATTGTTATTAATTTTAACTTGTCATTGATGATCCTAACGTAGAAATATGACCTTAGGATCATATCTCAATAGATCATTTGTCAATTATGCAAGGTGTCATTTTTTTTAGAATAACATTATTTACCTGTTTATAAAAGTTTTTAGACACCTAAATTATATTTTGATTTTAATAGATATAATTTAATAGATATAGATATACTTTAAATAGATATATAATATATATTGTAGTCATAAACCTATTCCATTTGAAATTCTAGATACAGAGTAGGTTTACAGTCATTTGCATTCTGAATTATGAATCTGTTATAAAATATCTAACATTACATGTACATAATTGAATAAAGGTTTCTCTTTCCTGATCAAATTGTATTCACAGTGTCTTTGATTTCCTGAATTTCAATTACCCTGATAACGTGTTTCAGGTATTTATCATCCTCTTCTTCTGCTTATTTTCTGCTCCCCTGTTTCGAGGAATCCATGGATTGACACGTGAGCCTTGAGAAATAGGAAATGATTTGACTTGGCTTTAACAGTCCTGGGCTGGAAAAATCCCCTCTCCCCTATCGTTTGTCAGTGTTCTCATATTTAAAGCAACCTCTGCTGGATTAGTCTTCCTCCCAAGCTCCGCTCCAGTCTTTAATACATCGTTCAGATAATTGCGCCTGTGCTGTTTTAACCGAACTTGTTTCTTTTTTTCCCCCTTAAGAACCCATCCTCTTATGCTAGCACCCTTTTTGAACACTGTCAGATAGGGCTGTTGGCATGATGATCTGCTCTTCACATTCATGTATGTTACATTATTCTGCCCACCTTAGTTTAACTTTGTCAAATGTAGACATGTTTGAATTTTGATGAAAATCAAACGTGTCCCTCTCATAATACATATGTTCCTCAAATTCTTCAAAGGTGCAAACACTTTGTAAACAGTCTTTTTCGGAACAAGGGTAGCACTGAATAGGCTCTTTTACAGTACTTTGTTTGTATTCGTCCTTCCTGCTTTTCTACTGTCATGAAGTTGGAGAGTATTTGTAGCCCCGTTGTGGCCAAATAACAGTTGATGGGTGTAATCAACATCAACAACTGCTACCTGGCATCCAGCAACTCCTCAATTTGTATCTGTTACCATCTTTATGCCATCTGATACATACAATCTCATTTTCTTCCTAAGATTAGCAATTTTGGCATCGCAATATGATTTTCCTGCTTGCGCCTCACTTAAGTTGTATCTTTTAACAACGATTCCTGCAAATGTTACAAGAAAGTTACACACCTTATAGCAGTTTACAAAATAAAAACATCAAAGATTCAATGTAAATGCTATGATTCTCATAATATGTAACACATTTACAACATTTCCCATTCACCTGTTTTCTCAGATATGCTAGGAATTGATCCCCAGAGAAATCCATCGGATAACATCCAGCATTGTCAGATCTGATGTATCTCATTATTACGAGCGACAACGCATTAAAATTATTTCGAGGTACAAATTAAGGCACTATAAACGAAACACTGTTTATTGGCGATGAAAGTGTAGACTCGATATTGTTCACGAATTATACTTACATTGACGGTTTTCCCCTGCTACAAACTACTGGGTAAACAAGTGCATCACCAAGAATTAATGATGAAACTAAAATTATGAAAAGTTCACTCCATTTAGGCTGATAACCATGCTGAAATTAGCAGCCATTAAGCCAGTAGATGTTATCGGCCAATAAGGAAATTCATAAAAATACTGAGAGTACTCAAACAGATAATATATTTTACTCTACTTGACTTTGACCCGTGCGTGCACGGGTTGACATTGCTTATGATACCGGACATTTACGGAAAAGATACATCGAGCTTTCAGCCTAAAATAATGATATTTATTTCACTAAACTCTGCTTAGTTTGAATAATCTAACTGTGTCTCGGGACAGGCCTCCTTAACAGTTAAAATGCCTCCGATATACCGGTTATGTAGCAAAAAATTGTAGAATCGGTCAGAAACGATTTTGGAGAAAATTAATGAAGATACATTAAAAAGAGTAGTTAGATTTTTCATAACAAACCATTTTGAGGCTGTAAATACCTTTAAGCTAAAACTTTAGTTCATATTAACAAAGAATAAAACACTTTTTCACCAAAGTATTCTTGCTTCAAATTTAAAAACAACCATGTTGACTTTTGGAACTCTCGGGATTTTTCGTAATAAATGTTTCACCAATGAATTTTAGAGGTAAAAGTTCCTATCGCAAATTTTCTGTGAAGTTGCGGTTTGCCCGGTAGTATGCCAATCGGCTTTCTACTAAAAATACTACCCAACTTTCACAAACGTATCTTGTATTTGATCTGTATTGTAAACTGTAAATTGTAATGTAAAAGTTCTTAAAATCCATATGGTGAATTCAGGGGAAAGCTCAATTCGTTACACCCGCTCAAGTTTACGCTGAATTAAACCTCCAAAACGAAACAAAAGTTCAACAAGTTGTATTGAAGTTGATGAAATAACGGTACATGGTATTCCAATGAAAACCGATTCTCGGAGTTCCGAGATAACAACTTAATAAACGTGCGGAGATTCCAGCACGGACAGTCCGATATAATTCTGTGCACAAAATCGACACTAACGTGCGGAAATCCAACACAGCTTGCCCGATATCACACACACTCCACTAACGTGCGGGGTTCCAGCACAGTTAACCCAACATAACACTCTATGCTAATGTGCGGGGTTCCAACACAGTTAGACCAACTGTTCTCTTCTAGATGTTAAACCATTCTCTCTTACAATTATTTTTTTGACAGGCATTGCTTTTTTATGACAAAGGGATAGTAATGGCATGCCAGAAAAGTAATCATTCACACATATAGCTGTTACGATAATTTCACACTTCTGTTGTTCAACAATTATTTAATTTGCCTGGAGATTAAGTAAAGAAGATATCAATGACTAGTGTCAAGAGGATTAACATTTTGTCACATGAAAGCATCTCCGTTTGTTTGTTTGGTTATTTCCATTTTTTTGGTTACAAACTAAATTGCGTGATTGATTTGAGAGAAAAAAAAATTAAACTTAAGTTCTCATCGCAGCTTGTAAATTTTAAATTGAGAACCTGTTACATTAAAAGTTTAAAATCGAAGATTTCTAAAATTATCTATCACAATCTAGATTGTGATAGATAAGTTTAGAAATCTTTGATTTTAAACTTTTAATGTAACAAATGCACTGAGTTAGAGTTTTCTCCCGTATCTCCTTTGATGAACAGAATATATGACAAATTTTCAATAAAAATATACATGTATTTGTATTATCGTTTCTGAGTTTATCCATGCAAATGTGATATATATTGTAGAAACATAAACTAAAGAGCCTCCCGTGATTTAGCGTGAATGAAATGCGCATGCGCAATATTGTAAAATCTGAAGAATTCAGATGATTTCCAGATTTTTAAAAGGAATTTTCGTTGATTATTAATTAGCGAAGCTTGATTGAGAGAATATAAAAACAAATTGGTAATCTTCAAGTACCAGTGATGTTTAAAATATATAAAGAAAAAGAGAGTACTCCTCTGATTTCTCGGTATCAAAGTCCAAAAATACGAGTCTATTATTTTAATATATTAGTATAGATAATCGACATACTTTAATCAATATTAAGATGATAAATGCATCAGTAATTTTTAGAAGCATTGATAACTTTGGAGGCAGTAAACATTGCCTGGATTAGAAATATAAATGCGTCTTCTGATCAAAATAAACAAACCATTCGGAACCACCTGGTTGTACCCGTACAGCTCAAATGTGAGAACTGGAAATAATAGCCCCATTGGTCTCCTGCAATGCCCTGTAATTCGTTTGATGTACATTTTAAAATAAGAAAAGATAGCGGCCCACCATTTTCCACAATATCGTTGTGAAAAGAAAAAAATAACAAATTACAGTGAGCAAATGGACATATATATATGATAGAAGACCTCATACGTTTGTTATAAATGTATAAAAAAATTCTACTTAAAGCGTGTGTTTCAAAGTTCGTGTTATAAAAATCAAGTGGGATATAAACCCCTTCAATGAGCCTGAACTCCTTATCAACTCTTTTAGAAATAATCTCCTTTTAACCGGGTTTTCCAACGGAAAAATCCGATTATTAAAATCGTGGGCGGACGGCTGCAAAAAGTGTCCCCTCATTTCAAGATAGGAAGTTGTTCTTTTGCAGATCAGTTGTACATATATCAGAGGTCTTAAATTAGAGGTAGGCATATTGCTAGGATTAAGATTTCTGTTAATTTATGGAAAAAAATACCAGCTTTTGAACTTAGTCATTTTTGGACAAAATATGGCATATAGGGGACCCTCATTGTACGGATAACTCCCCCTACAGTTTTCCAGAAAAAGTTGTTACTTTGCAGATTAATTGAAATTATATTACAGGTGGGCATATTGCTAGGATTTAGATTTCTGTTAATTTATGAATAACATTAAAGCTTTTGAAATTAGTCATTTTTGACAAAATATTGCATAAAGGGTACCCTTATTCTAAGGATAACTCCTCCTTCAGTTTTCAAGATAAGTTTTTAGTTTTCAGATCAGTTGCACATATATTAGAGGTGTGCATATCGCTAGGATTTTGATTTCTGATAATTTATGGAAAAAAACCCGGCTTTTGAACTTAGTCATTTTTTGACAAAATATTGCATATAGGGTACCCTAATTGTACGGATAACTCCTCCTACAGTTTTCAAGACGAGTTGTTAATATGCAGTTGTACATACATAAGAGGTGTGCATATTGCTAGGTTTTTAATTTCTGATTATTTATGAAAAAATACTAGCTTTTGAACTTTGTCATTTTTTGGACAAAATATTGCATATATGGTACCCTCATTGTACGGATAACTCCTTCCATTTTCAAGATAAGAAGTTGTTCTTTTGCAGATCATTTGTACATAAATTAGAGGTGTGCATATTGCTAGGATTTTGATTTCTGATAATTTATGAAAAAAATATCAGCTTTTGAACTTAGTCATTTTTTGGCAAAAGTTTGCATATAGGGTACTCCAATTCACTGGATACGGTTGGTAGTGTTTATCAATTCAGGGTTGACATGAATTATGAATACAGTTTCATAAAAGAAATCCCGGTTTGCTGCCACATTGACAGCTTTTCACTATGTATTATATTTGATCAGTGTTTATTATATATTTAAGATTTACTATAGTCAGGTACTCTTCAGACAATTGCTTAAAGAGTAAAGTCTATTCATAATCACAAATACAACATTACAACATATGTTTAGAATATCGATGTATATATATTGCGTAGAAGAAAACAAAACTAACATAAAATGATTTGTTTTTCTTTTGTTTTCTTTATTAATTACGGAATGGCTTTGCAACACTAGCAACACTTGTACAGGTTTCTAAAAACCCACGTGTAGACCTGGTAATTTGTTCACGGTGCAATTGTAAAATCGAAGTAAAATAAAGTTTCACTAGCTGTGCATGAATTTTGTTAATCAAATATCGTTTTTACATGATAAATCTATATAAAATAAGATTTCTACACAAGAGCAACGTCATTTCCCTCCATATGTCGACGAGAGAAAGAACGTAACTGTTATCAATCAATATGTGGCCTTGGAAGTGTGTTTTTGTGTGTGTTGCTACGGATATGAAAGAACTGTATACCGCGATTTCTTTACACGTTCGGTATTTATAACTTGAAAATCAGCCAAACATTGAAAATTCAATTTCAAAGTCAGATATCTTGGATACATGTACGGGGTAACCCATTTCTATTCTTTTTTACAGCGGGGTCCTTTTTCTACGGGGGTTATTTCTCTTGATGTTTAACATGAAGAAAAATAACCGGTGGCTCTTTTTTCTTCAGAAAAATCCAATTATTCTAAAGCAAGAGGGGGGGGGGGGTAATTAATTGACGTCGAAAAATGACCCCTGGTCATTTTCCTACGTGGGTCATTATTGTTCTTTACACCGGCCGACCGTTCTATTACCAGAGCAACGAAAATCTTGAGATCTCAAGATCTTAAAAACAGTAAGTGATCAGGAAATGACACGTTTATGAATGATATACATTTGGCTGAATATTTGTTAAACAGGATTCGTTTTGTCAACCGCTTCAACGCGTCATTATAGAATTTTAATCTAAAGACACTATCCAAAAGTTAATGAGAATCTCTTTTTTGGGTAAATGATAACCGTGTTGTCTCCACTGTCCTATTTAAAAGAAAACGAATAAAAACGCAGTTGTTTTTTTTAACACAACATTGCTAACACATAACAAAGACAAACACGAATTGATTCGATTAAATTTTGTAAATGTTGATACAAAGGTACACGATAAATTCACACTCAATACATACAGTGTATGTGGTATAAATGAGATAATAAGAGAGTCATCACGCAACATACCTATATTCTTTCCAAAGATATCCTGAATACATATTTTTCTTAATTGCTTGATATTTATAAATACCTCAGGGTTCAAACGATCTTCATTAAAAAGTACCAATTTTTTTCAAAATTTCTCAGTCAAAACGCCCCTGTTAGCTTATCAGGTTCCAATACAATGCTTAAAAATGTGATGTCTACGGGGATTTTGTATTGCAGCGAGCCCTGATGATAATGTTGAAAAATTGCGCGATGTATTCCGAGAGTATTCAGAATGGAGAAAAGATGTACACATTCCCCATTTTAAATCTCCGTCAGGAATCTGTTTTCGTTTTTGTTCCTGTGGTTTTTTCAAAGTGAAAGATGATAATGTGTCAATGAAATTATCTTGGAAATCTCTTTCAACTATTTTAACTGGTATGTGTATAATTTATAAAAAAAATCGCCCAAATAGATATCTTGGGACAGACTTTAACAAATACATGTTCATAATCATTTCATGCATGTCTTCTATAATTATGCTATGCTATGGTTATCATTTTAATGATATGTTATACTTTTTTAATAACATGCTATGAAATTTGTATGCTGTGCTATGAATATTAAAAAATGAAAGGCTTAATGATACGATATGTTATGGTATGCAATGAAATTTGTATAAAAACCCGCAGTGTACAGAAGAGTTCAAAACATTTGAACTAAAATGATAAGAAGCTTAAATGTACCATACCATTTAAATATTGTTTTATTTGGTGTGGTTTACATAACGTTTTCCATGGGAATGTGTTATGAAAGGTTTGATTTTCTGTGCTGCACACCACAGGGGCCCTGGAAGTTAGTGTAAATATACATGCACATGCAATATATTTACAATAACTTCCAGGGCCCGTGGCACACCATGCATGTTCTGTTTTGAAACAGCTGATGATAGGCTTATTCAAAAATATACTTTTCTTGAAATTCTTATTTTATTTCTATTTAGAGTGTAATTAATTTTTGTAATTTCGGTTTCACTAATTGTTATGTTATTTACTGTATCAGATATAATTGGAGAACTCTCACGAGGAAGATATGGATTTTGATGACGGATTCAGCTCAGAGATACAACGTTTTACATTGACAGATATATGAATCAGAATGTGTCATGCTAAACTTGTTATTCACTGTTTGTAATTAAAATGTTGTATGATTGTCTTAAAAAATAAGTACACGATGACAAAGCAATGAAAACAAGTACATGCAGAGACAAATGTTCTTTTTATAGTATTATTATGATGTAAAATCAGGAAATCATTTTAAAATACTTCATATACTTTATTCATTGTTTTCTTACCTAACATTGTTCCAGTATATTGCATCAATCTTTGTTCAAATTAGGATGATTATGAAGTTGAAGACCTCATCAATGAAATTTTTGGATCTGAGGAAGCAGATGATGTTGATTTGGAGCCTGAGGAGGACTCATCAGAAGTAAATATTATGTGGAATGCCACAAGGTAACATATACTTGTATGATATGTAATTGAAATACATGTAGCATATATAATTTACATCAGGTTTAACATGTAGACCTTTGTATTGATCTGACAAAGCTTTATTAATGAAGTATTTGATTTGTCAACATATAGACCTACATTTGATTTAAAGACTAATAGATGCAACATTACAGCATGTCGGCATCCCTATTCACACAAAATGATAGAAAATCAAGTTATATGTTTACTAGTAGTAATCTTGCATTAGTTATTTTTAATCTACAATTATGATTGAAAAAGCATTCATGTGTATATCAACTAAGTTCATATCCTATCATAATCATATCTGAATATCATATCATTGCTGTTTATTACTTTATGTACATTTGAGATTGACAAATCGTTTCATAAGCATTTTGACGTCATGGAAAAGTTCATATAGAATTGAACGTTTTGCTATTCTATATAGGTTCATGTAAGGAAGCATATTTGTAAATGTAAATATAACAAAATATAAATTATATGATGCTTTCAAAGAATTCTATTTAATTTTAGTGAGGACATTAGTGATGAGCAGAAGCTTCTAAGAGATAGAAAATTCCTTGTCTGCGAGAGTGCCCTCCTTGATCTTATCAAAAGGTCAACATGTGTAGAGTGTGGGCAAGCAGTCAACCCAGATAGTGTGGTTGAAGGAGAAAAAGATTTCTGCTGGAATTAAGTACAAGTTTGTTTGCAATGTGAGTACATGTAGATTCTTGTTGCTATAAATAAAGGAAATCTTACTAGTAGATTTAAACCTATCTGTATTTATAAAATATGCAAACATACTTGACTCTAATGCCCCTTTCACATATTTGGTAAACAGTGGTAAAGAAAATGTGTAAAGCTATGTATGTGCAAAGCTATGTTGTTGTACAAGTTACATATCATATGATAATACATGTATAACTTTTTATAGCTTCAATTTACCATTGGGATTTTATCCATATAAATTTTTATAGTAAAGTAAGTTGGGTGACTTATTTTTGTACAATAAAGATAAGTTACAACTGCAAGCAGAGATAAATGAATGCAAAGTCAATGAAAACGATATTGAATTACAGAGATGTAAGACAACTGAATGAAAAGCAAGTTAATTGTTCATGTACATTGTATATTTAAATTTGCTAGGGTGGGCACCCAGGGAAATGGATTTCTACCCCATTCTATGGAGGACGTAGTTTTGTCCATCTGTTGTTGCAAATTATGGTTCTCCTGACAGGTGAGTTATTATATAAAAGACTTTTGGGTTGGTTTTTTCTTGGGGGGGGGGGAGAGGGAAGGGGGGGGGGGGGTATTCTAGATTCTGCATAGCTGTAAACTTTAATTAAAGCAGATACATATTGCTATTCATCCACACATTTTACCTTCTAATACTAATTGTCAGATAAAAGATGACTGTAATTATCATAATAGTTTGTTAATTAGGTATAGCTTTATTGTTCAAGGTGCCTCATGGGAGAAATTTTCTCTGGGAGCAAAGTTCATCAATCTTGCCGTAGGATCAACACGACAATTTTATAAGATGCAGCTCAAGTACAGGGTATGAACTGATTGATAAAGCAGATATGTTATAAGAATAAAATTAATAAGATAAAATGGCACCAAATTGATTGATAAATTGATTATAATGTGTCTAGTGTTTTCAGCACTTGTTTTCAAAGGTTAAACATACTTGTGATCCTCTGTTTGAAATTATTATGAATAGGTTGCCATAGAAGAAAGTATTGCTCGGCACATGGAGACAGTAAGAAAAGCTGTAGCTGGAGTGCCACTTAGTATGGCTGTTGATGTTCGTTACGATACACCGGGTATAAATGAAATAAACACTTAATTTAAATAGATAAATTGCAATATTTAAAGACATGAAATAAGTTTATCGTTTGACTAAAAACTGTGAAATTTTATGGTTTATCAATGGATTTATTCTGATTCAATCAAGTTTAATATTTATTATATTTCTGATTGAAAAAGATGAATTACATAAAATAATACACATTTTATATGCATGATAAGTGTATATATACATGTACTTATGCAAATTAAGTCACTACTGATAAAATTACTGTAATAAACAAATTTATTTTCAGGTAGATTGAATCAAGTACAGAAAGATATTTGCAAAAGTAATAATGTAAGATATTGATGGACATTTTATTACTTTATTTCAAAGGGTTTTCTGCCAACCGATCAAGTGGAGTATTTATGGACACCAACACACGAGCCATTTTGCAATTAGAGGTTGGGGATTCAAGAGAAGTTGGACGCCATAGCCCCAAAATGGAGAGACTTCTTATTGAGAGAGGGCTGCTATATTTAGTGCACCAGTCTCCCCTGATAGTCTGGGAAATTATATCTGATGCTAGCAGGAACATAATATCCCTCCTAAGTAAGATCGATGAATATGTTGTTTTCTGGATATATATAATTATATATATATATAAAATTTCATAAGTCCCAAAAAATTATGCCATTAATAGGGTTTGCGTATTGATAGGTTTGTGTTTCTTTAGATAACTCACAGAAACAGAACCATTTAAACATATCCACCATAGCCTTGAAATGTGGCATAAGGCAAAGAAGCTGGCAGTAACTCTGGCAGATATCACAAAGAAATCAGCCTGTCGACAGCTTTTGCCATGGATTCGACCAATTATAAACCATTTTTGGTGGAGTTGCAGTACATGTAAGGGCAGTGTTGACACTTTGTTGAAACGGTGGATGGCAATACTGCATCACATAAACAACAGACATATCTGGCCAGGTGGAAGGTAAAACTATTTGAGTCACTCATGCTTGTATGTTATGATTGCTAAACAGTATGTAATTTGTAAGTAAATGTAAATTTTCTTTTAAATACATTTGTTTACATGTATTTAGCTGTTAAATCTTATTATAATATGTTGAGAGAAATAAAAATTCAAGGTAGATATGCCATGTTAGGAACCTTTTCAAGATTTGATACACCTTATTTCTTATTACTCTTTAGATGCCGTCACCCTGAGGGTGTAACAGAGATTGAAAACAAGAAGTGGTTAGAAAGAGACTCAGAAGCTTTCAAGCAGCTCAGGTTAGTATCAAATTATGACCAGTTGTGTGTAGCTCTCAGCATATCAGGTCTCAGTAGCTCCACCCTTAGTGGGCTGGATCTAAGTTCAAATCCTACTTTAGAAAATACTTTTCTCCACCTGTTACTAATTTATATGAAATACTGGTTTCTGGATTGCTTTTAAGGAAGATGTTTATTATAGGGTATACATTTTGTTTACACGCAAATATGCTAATAAATATCAATCGTATTTTGTCTTTTAAAGTGCTAAATGTATTTTGCTTCCTTTCAGAAAAGTGGTCACCAACAGGGAATGGTGTGGTACCATGCAGTTTTATACCCACTGCAAGCAAACCTGGGCCATAGAAAAAATTTTCAGCCACACCTTTTTACATTACTGTCCCAAAGCCAACTCCTACAGTTATGATTCATACAGAATTAGGAACATCTTGGCTGTCATGGATCATAACAACCATCTAGGGAGAATGCCACAAGTAGGAGACGATGGTGACTCATATGCTCAGGCGCAAGTATCGAGGCGCACGAAGCAGTGGGTAGCATATGAGAGGAAAACCCCCAAAGACTTCAAGTATATACCAGGTAAAATTTAAATAATTTTTTCAAAAGTATCTTGGTAGGTGACCATTGTGTATATTATTTACATGTTCTTTCATCTACTATTGATAAAGCAGTTTTCTTTTACTATCAGATTTAATGGCTGCCTGCTTGCATAAGACATATGGAGTGCCGGAAAAAGCGTTTTCGAAGAGCAGAAAGTCTTTGGAATTGGATAAGGTTGCCAAAAACTTATCAGGAGACAAAAACCCAGGCTCTAGACTTTTATTGGCTGAAAATAAAAGCAGGAAAACCACCGGTGAGAATTTTAAGGACTTGATAATTAACTTTTCAACTATAAAAACCTTGTTTTAGAAAGCATATAAAGAGTATTTACTTCTATACTCTTGAAATCTGCGTTGCACTGTTTAACCTTCAATGATACATAAGCGGCTTCAGTTGGTTTATAATGACTGTAATATCAAAAGCTGAATTTTTTGCTACACCAAGTTGTTCTTGAAAATTCATGCACCAATATGGAAAATTCATGCATCAATGTGTGAAAATGACTTCTTTTTTCATAGTTCATTACACATTTTACAAAAATGAATACAGTAAACTTATCATTGCTTTATATTTTCAGGGACAGATACCAGTCACTGATTACGGCTATCAATGCATATGAGATTCTGATTGACATTGACTACGCCTGGCTTAAAGCTATACACGCTATAATTTGCGTCAATTTTGAATAACGGAGAAAATGAGTGTGTTTGATTACTAATAAAAGTTACCTTTATGCTGTTAATTATAATGCTCAATTCGATCACGTAACAAATATATCAAATATTAAACAATAAAAAATATTTATTTTCCTGCCAGGAAAGTAATGCCTCCTCGTGAATATTAATCTATCACGTGATATCGACAGCTAAATTTAGTCTATCTGACCAAAACTGGTGAAGGGTCAACAGCTTCATAATTGTGTTCACAAAGGGAAAGGATATTTCAGTAACGCATACATTTGTCCGATATACGAGTACAAACAAAAGAAATAAATACAAGCCTGTGAGTAGATATGAATACTTCCTTCAAAAAATGACGTAGACATGTGTTTTTCCCCCTATGTGCTATTTATAGATCCTATAAGTGTTAATGCAGATGTAAGGGTATCGTGAATGACAAACGTATTTTACTCATTATACATGTATGTATTTCAAATTAACAACTGTTAAGCATATTAAAAATCAAGTTGGATATTCAATTAGGCAAACAATAGCGACCACCTTGTTCTCCGCGGACATGCGCAATGAGGTCGGTTTCGCTCTTCCATCATCAATATTCATGAAAAGGTATATTTTCCTGGCAGGAAAATAAACAATCAAAAATCTATATCTTTGTAACGAGATGGAATTCACCATTGTAATTTACAGATTAATGATAACTGTTATAGGTAGACAAACACATGCGTTTTCACTGTCATTCAAAATTGACGTAAATTATAGCGTGTTTAGTTTTAATGATGCATGGGTAAAAAAAGCATGAGAAACCATTGAAATATTCCCTCTCGATCTAGTAGGACCTCATCGTGGTGGGAGGGTGAACATCAATATGCAGATGGCCAACACTCCTAGGAATAGTTATAAACATCTATGTACCCAACTTGCAAAACAGTTTTACAGTTAATGCATCATATAAATTTGAAAAGCTCAAATCTTGTTTTTCCTGTCATTTTATTGTCATAAACATTTTTTCGATTCTGAAGCAAAACAATTATTGATATTCTTTTATATCTGTAAGCTTTAAACAAACTGTACATTTCTGTTGAGTGGTTTTATACCAAAATGTTGTGTGTATCATTTACCACCAAATTGGATCATGAACTTGCTGAATAATATGCATATAGCAAAAAAATCAAAGAAATGGCAATATTGCATATAAAAGACAGAAATTATCTCCCGTGTCAGTGTGTTCATGAACGAATGCATATTGCTTTATATTTCATTGTGTCTTAGACCTTCATTTCTCTTAACATTTGTGCTTTAAATAGTTATGAGTAGTATATATTTCTACAATTTATTTTTTAAAAAAAGAATAAAAATGAATAAACACACTATTCAAATGACTATATTGGAGAAAACCTTTTTTGTTGTTATAAGTTATATATTTTTCATGAGAGGAAAAGAGGCAGGAATATATATATATATATATATATATATATATATATATATATATATATATATATATATATATATATATATATATAGAAATGGCAAAAAAAAAAATCAAATTATAATTTCAAAGTTCCGTTGAATGATAATACTTCTGACATGGTATTATCGCCAAGGATGTATTATACACTACACATTAGATTCAAATAATAAAGTTAACATTTTTCAAGATCATCATGGAAAGTGATCTATCTATTTGCTACTGGAAATATAATGGTGTATATTGGGAAATGACTCTATGAGTAATGATGCCTTATTTGAAGAGAATTTACTTTATTTGCAATTTCCTTTTTTTCTGAAATAATAACTGCTCCCTTGTTCATATACTCTCTGAAACGCTTTGAATTTCAAACACTTTGCCGACCAAGATTGCGCATGCTCTTCATCCACGTAGTCGAATGGTGGTATCGAAATGTGTATGTGCACAGTGACGTTGTATGATACTCCGAGGATTACATTGCATATTCGCATATTCACGGCATTTATTTGTAAAACTCACTTTGTGAGTGAGCAAGGACTGCATTTTTATTGTATTTTTTGGATTGCGGAGGGCCAGTATCGCAAAAAATTCCGTCTTTTTGAAACAATATACACATTATTTATTGAGCGATCTAATGTTTATGCGTCCTTCCAGGTAAATTTGAGACAGCGAAATACAATCAACCATGACCGCACTGAAGACCTATATACGGTTTCAGGTCTAAGCAGTTTGTCAAACTTCACTGTCGATAAAATTACAATAGAGTAGTAATAAAGATGTAGCGGGCATGCGTGGCTTCGAACCTTTGGTGTATTTATAACCTCATGTCAGTTTTAAGGTATGTACAGAACACAACAACGTGCTACTACACCAGTTGCACGAATTCGGTTCAGTTTGCTTTTTGAACAGTACCCTTCAGTTTTTGAACGGTTCAGGCTTTGTGAATGGTGTGCTTGCTTTTATAATGAGGTGGTGGCCTGAAGGTTTAAACTTTTTGCGATGATGATTTTAAAAGCAACAGACAAATAAATACGAAAACCCGAAAATTAGGGTAACACATAAGTTTTTATTCTTCCAGGATATGAGATTGATTGTATTCATAACTATAGTCGGTTTGTCTTATCTTATACCTGCAAAAAACCTTAGTAAATGTAGATCAATGTAAAATGTCACATAGTATATAAAAAAGGTTCAGGTAGTAAATAAGTAATTCAACAACTATACTCTTATACATTTTTTCTTTGATTCATAAATCTACATTTTAAATGTTCAAAGCAATTGCCTTATTTGATCAAAATTAATGGAGACATATAACAGGATGTTGTTGTTTTAGGAGTTTTGTTGTTGTTGTTTTTTTTCATTTTGAAAACATGTTGTTTATGATTCAATTCGTAAATAACTTCTATTCTACATGCAACACACAACTATCAGCTTACAATCGTGCAGGTAGTCATTTAAATTATTTGCCTTAACGAATTAAAAAAGGTGTCGTCTTACATTAAAAAAACCTGTGGTATTTAGGACAGCCAGCCGAATATTTAACACACAGAAAGAGGGGAGGGGGACAGATCAACGTCATTTCGTTAAATACTTTTAATGTACTGCAATGATTTCTTTTTCGATAAAATATTAACATTCCCCAGCTTTTTTGTCTTTTTTATCACTATGAGATAAGAATTGGTTTTTTTTTTCAGTAATACCAGATTTCTTTATGATGAAATATCAATTGCATTTATACTGCTAGCCATTTTTAAAGGCGTACAAAATCATCATATATGTTCGTGATATTTATTTTTTCTAACAAAGCAATCTTGTAACCTAAAATGTGTTTTACACTCTGGCTAGAAAGACACTATATGCAATAATGGAGGGATAGATAAAGGTAAAATAGATCAAAGAAGTAGAATTCACAGAGTATATAATAAATAAAATAGACGAACAGATTCAGGTAGAAAAAAGTAATTGAACAACTATACACTTATACATAATTTTTTTGATGAACTAATTTACATTTTAAATCGCAAAAGCAATTGCCTGTTTTGATTAAAATTTTCAGCTAAATATAACATACTGTTGTTTGTTTATCTTTTGTTTTGTTTTGTTTGTATGCAATTTAAAAAAAACACGTTGCTTTAGATTCAGTTGACAGACATCTATTTACCTAACACACAACCATTTCTTACAATTGTGCTGGTATTCATTTAAATCATTTACTGTCGGGTCGTCTTACATTCATAAAACCTCTGGTATTTAGGACAGCCAGTCGGATATTTAAAACACAGATGTGAACGGGGAGGGGCAGGTCAACGTCCTTTCGTAAGAACTATTGATGTCGTACAATGATTTCTTCTTCTTCTTTTTTTTATAAAAATAAAACTTTCTCCAGTGTTTTTATCTTGCTTAACACTACAAGACAAAAATTGATTTTATTTTGTCCAAAACGTGTTTGTCCAAAGGCAACACGCGCTGACCTAAGCTTTGCGCCATATGGTTACACACAGTAGTATTTTACAGTAGGCCTGTAAAATAAAGCGCAGTTAATATAACAATATTTGTTTTACGTACAGCAATCGTAAAAAAACCCCGCAAAAATCATTTTTGGAGTTGTAAGAATATACATATCTTTTGTACACAATGCAATTAAAAGAAGAGATGTTTGTAAAACACTTATGCCCCTTCCTTTTTTAAAGATATGTGAAGAAAATGAATACAAACTGCTAATAATTGAAATATTTGCAAAGAAAATGAACAAGAACTTCAGAAAATTGAATTTTATTCTTAGTCCAAGGCGCATAAATCTGTATAAAATTGCTTGATCGTGCCCAAAATCAAACTTGCCCAAGATATAATCATGGTAAATTCCTTAAAATATATGCATCCTCTACGATGAAAATGAGCGGGGAAACTGCAAATATTTTGGATTGTTCTATGTGCAAGGAGCATCACTCTGTCGAAAATTGCATGATCGTACCTAATATCGAATTTGAACAACACATTATCATGATTGACCTGTTTGCTAATGTTCATCCTTTGCGAACAAAATGAACGGAAACTGTTATTGGACCGATATACCGACCGACAGCATCAACACAATATGCCCACAATATGCCCTCCCTTGTTTACAGAGAGGGGCATAAAAATAATAAAAAGCTAAGTAATAAGAAAGGTGTGTGATTAGTAAAGTCGGTGTGCGATTTATTATAACATGAAGCCCTTCTATTCCTTTAATAAAACAATCAAGGTGTGTGTGTGTGTGTGTGTGTGTGTGTGTGTGTGTGTGTGTGTGTGTGTGTGTGTTGTGTGTGTGCGTGTATGCGTGTAAAAGAATTTAATGTTTCAGTCTTTTAATCATTAATTAAGAAGGTACTCAAGTTAACGTTGACCACAATGTTGATTTGGCAGTAGATGAGTATTCGTTAGATCGAGAAAAAACTCTATTGTGAGTATCAATTTTCGCTTGTTCTAATAGCCTTAATCAATATCTGAAGTAGAATAGTTTTAGCGTACATATATTAAAAAAAACTTCTTTTTGTTTACTTTCTTTCATTCATTTAATATCTCACTGCTACAAAACTTAGATGTTTGAACTGAACATGCATCGTATGAAAAAAACAAAACAAAACATGTTTACAGATACCCCATGCAACAACGCAGGGCGTGACACAGACTATTCTGATATATATTTTTTCTTCAGGGTTGTCTTCTTATATTTAATTATTAATCAGGAGCTTGCTCTACGTATTGACAGTTTTTAAAACGAGGCAAGCTACAGACATATAAGTTAATTAAGCAAGATTGTCGACAATCTGGACTTAAGTCATCATTTCGTGGGTTCTATGGTCGATACAGCGACCCTGTCAGCAAGTACAATCAAAACCGCTGGGTCGAAAACTGAATCAAACAAGCCAATAAGCTATCACTTCTATTATTGTCTGTAAGACTTTAACTGCATAAACACAGCTACAACTGAACCAGAACGCAGATACTGCGTAAATCATAGCAGGCTTGGCATTTAAATATTTTTACAACACGGACAACAGTACGCCCAACTGTCATTTAAGGTAAGAATTTTTATTTTTCTTTGTGTTAAAAAAAGAGTATGAACTTTGAATACAGAACATCACTGAATGGGGAGTTGGGCTAAGGCTTTTTGAAACTGGTCATATAAAAATCTATGCAAACACATTTAAGTATATAAATTAAAACTTGTAATTTGTTAACAAAAACTCTTGATGAGTCCATGTTGCTATTAGTTTACGAGTACTTTAGACATAAAACTTCTTCTCATCCAGAGAATCAGGTCTAAAGGTTCTTCACAAAATTAAGGACGAGCACTATGTATTGAAATTGAAGACACTAGAAAAGCAAAAGTAAATCGATTAAAATTACTAAGCATGCTTAAATAGTAAATAACAAAGATACCACTCTGTTAGATGTGCATATAAAAAAAAGAGTGTAACATTAAGGAAGTCGTCGACACCAATTGACTAGGGATTACCTATCCTTATTCAAGCTAGAATACTACATACTTAACCAAAAATCGTTGCCTAATTTTTCTTGAACAATTAGAGGCGTTCAACCTTATGCTTTTTTTTTTTATATTTATGGCATGTTACAGAATACTGAGTAACTTGATCAATATTTACAATACGTGATTTGTGCAACCATGTATCACATTTATGTCTTATTTTAGTGCATGCAATAACAGGTATGATAGTCAACTTTCCTTACTAATGTAACAATATAACTTCATCATCTGCATATGGTGTTTTGTCTATCAGTCATTCGATACGCAAGGGCATGCTCTTCGTATGAGCAGTTTTTAACAACTTTGCTTAAATAATGCATAAAATTTTTTTGCTTTACAATTATTTAACAAAAACATTTTGAAGCTTCTAACTTCTTAATGTTTGGGGCCAGTCCTTTTTCCTTTATACCAAACTAAACTTTGACACGTGCGAACAAGAGTTGACATTGCATATGATATCAAATAATTACAAAATAGTTACATCGACACACTGTATTGTGAGACTAACATAACTAAGATTTGAGCCTACAATGAAGCTATTAATTTCACTACACTCTGCTTAGTTAAAATAATCTAACTGTGTCTCGGGACTGGCCTTCACCACAGTTAAAATGCCTCCCATATACCCGTAATATAGCAAAAAATTGCAGAATCGCTCCGAAACAATTATGGGGAAAACTAATGAAGCTAACAGTCAAATTATTGATAACAAACCCATTCGAGGCTGTAAATACCTTTCATTTAAAAATTTAATTCTATTATTGAGGAATTTAACACTTTTTTACCAACGTTTTTTCTCGCTTCTAATATACGCACCATGTTGACATTCGGAACTCTCATATTAAATGCACTGAGTTAGAGTTAACTCCCGTATTTTCTTTAATAAACAGAATATATTGCAGATTTCCAATGAAAATGTTCACGTACTTGTATTGTCGTTTTTTACGTTTATCCATGCAAATGTGATATTGTGGAAACATAATCTAATAAAGAGCCTTCCGTGATTTAGCGGGAATGTAATGTGCATGCGCAAGATTGTAAAATCCAAAAAATCCAATTGATTTCCGGATTTTTTTAAACGGAATTTTCGTTGATTATTAATTAACAAAGCTTGACTGAAAAAAAAAATGGAAATCTTCAAGTACCAATGATATCTAAAATATATTAAACAAAAGACAGCACTCTTCCGATTTCTCGGCAAGCCCCGAAATTCGAGTCATTTTTTTTTTAATATATTAGTATAGATGAAAGGTTTCGGATAGACTCGCAACTTTTAGAATACATCTTATAACAACGCAGCACTGTTAAGGCTTACTATGAAAATATCAGCAGATTTAAAAGGTTAATAAAATAATACATATATTATTTCAAAATATGTATTTAAAGTTATTTTATCATATATGTAAAGAAAAAGTACACACTCTAAAAAATAATTACATGCCGAATCAAAACAAGCGTAGTAAATTTATTTTTATAACAATTGTTTTATGATTATGTTCTGTTCATTTATGAAATGCATTTTCTCATGTTAAAAAATTGATTGAGCCGCCTCTCTCTACACACAATATGCATCAAAGTTCATGGTATGACGTCATATCGACAAGTGTATCGTTGGTTTAAGATACTTCAGTAGAATTTAAATTGTGCACTTGAATGTTGTGTTTGAAATGTAACTTAAGGCGGAGGAAATTGTCTGCAAATATAAAACATGTTTGATTTTAAACCAGCTGACAATAGTATCCGGAATGAAAAAAATACTCAATTCATTCCTCAATAATCTTACAGAATTTACAGAATTGATTTAAAAAACCTTTTGAAGAAGAAAAGGTCATACAGTTTCGTCATAGTTTGAACATCTTTTTCTGATTTTAAGTTCTATTCATCGATCTTACAAGATTAAAAATATTTACCTCTCAGGTAAAAGTACCTCATGAATATACAAAACAGCACGTATGATATGTAAGGATGGAATAGTATATATTTTTTTTTACTTAAATTAAAAAAAAAATAGTTTTAAATAAGTTTTCCGGTTGAGTTTTTCTTTGTTACGTCAATCAATAAAAAATCATTAAGTTCATTTCATATCATTTAATAAAACATTTTCAAATCGTAAAATATGACGTGTCATTTATCAAAAATGTAAATAAAGTGAATTAAGTGGCGCATGTGAACACAAAACAACAACAACAGCAACATTTTCAAAATGGATGCGCGTTCAGCTGATGAAGAGCTATTTAAATATTAAATGGATAAGTATATAGTTGAAATCTAAAACTGCTAATTTGTAAACAAAAGGAAAATACATACGATGACTTGCGATGCAATTGGGGGGGGGGGGGGGGGGATCGACGTTTAACATAGAAATATATGGAGTAAACCTTTCAAAATCTTCTTCTCAAAAACGTATCAGCCAGTAAGACTGAAACATGTGTGGAAGCATCCTCGGGTAGAGTCAATTCAAAGTTGTGAAATCATGACCCCCGGGGTAATGGTGGGGCCACAATGGGGGGGGGGGGGGGGGGGGGGGCTCACAGTTTTACATAGAAATGTATAGAGCACATCTTACAAAGTCTTCCTCTAAAGAACTAATCAGCCAGGAAAGCAGAAACTTGTGTGGAAGCTTCCCAGGTAGTTAAGATTTAAAGTTGTGAAAAGCATGATCCCTAGGGTAGGGTGGGGCCACAATGAAGGGTCGAAGTTTTACATAGAAAAATATTGAGTAAATCTTTAAAAATCTTCTTCTCAAAAACTAATCAGCCAGAAAAGCTGACACTTGTGTGGAAGTATCCTCAGGTAGTGTAGATTCAGAGTTGTGAAATTCATGATCCTCAGGGGATAGGGTTGGGCAGCAATGTGGAGTCAAAGCTTTACATAGAAATATATAGAGTAAATCTTTAAGATCAATTCTATGTAAGAATCAAAAATTTATAAAAGGGTCTGGCCACGCATAGTCATCAATTGTCCATATATTTCAAACATGGACACACCTTCGTGTAAAATTAAAAACCAACTAAAAGTTGGTTGCTAGGGGTAACCGTTGCCATACTTATCGAGGCTAAAGATGGGAAAATAGCAAAACTTACCTACTTTGGAGCCATATTCGAAGGTTTTGCCCACTAATGTAAACTATCAAAGACACAAAACAGCTTTCTTCTATTTTCAATTATTGAATTATATCATAAAAGCGATGGAGAAACCAATACTTTTAATATGTTACCATGGAAACAGTTACGTATTTTTGGAATCAGTTTTTTGCGATTTTTTTTAATAAGCCGAAATGGTAAACTGTTAAATTTTTACATCCATATTATTGTCCATACTATATATATTTCATTATGAAAACAAATCGGAAAAACTGAGAAATTGAAAATGATTCTGATATTCATTAATTCTCGATTTTAGGATTTTTTTTTGCAATTGTATTAGTTGGAATTTGTAAAAATATATCTAAATTTTCCTTATATACCACAAAAAGTGTTGTTGCTATGGAAAATTAAGTTGCGTAAAAAATCACACAGAAATTCTTACTTTTCGAAAAGTCCATAGCAACGGGAGTTATTTTGAGAAAATTTCAGATTTTTTTAAAGTGTCATTAAAGTTCAGGACTTACTTAATTTTTTCCTACCATTTGATTTTATATATTTATTCATAATAAGTGAATAATATTAATTCAAAGATGCCTAAAAATATTATAATTTTCCTTATTTTTGAGCTTGTTACCATAGCAACAGTTCTCAATTTTCATATTTAAATTTTAATTGCAGAATCATAATATTGTTTACCAAAAAAAATCCAAGATTTGCATTTCTTATTCAAATTAAATGAAGTAAACAAATTCTAAAATTACTGTTTAGTACCCATGGAAACGCTAAAAAAAATATGCGGTTCTCCATGAATTTTTTTCTTTCTTTTGAAAAATGACATTCTACCCTGGAAACCCCAAGTTCCGCACATTCTCACAATATGTTCTCAAATTAGCATTCATATGCCATTTTTACATTTTACCCTCGGTTACCATAGCAACAGGACCACAAAGCAACAAACAAATGGTATTAGGCTTTTTTACTCACCAAAGTCTATTCAATTCGCAGCAATGTTAAGGCGTCCCGAAGCTAAAATACGACTGCAAAACGATATTATTTGAATCATCGCAAAAATTCTTTGACCGGGGGTATTTCTTAAAATTTATGTTACATTTATTGACATCGATGTTACACATTTTATTTGATGCATTTTTATGACGTCATATGTACTTTGTAATCACGTGACGGGCGAATCCTAATATTGCAAATGATCTATTTAAATCGCATCGGCGCAGGTGATTAATGACATTAAATTATACACATTTTTAAGAAAAATCCTTTGTTAAGTCATATACTTTGAAGTTATTGCTTGGGAAAGAAATAGATACTTCGTTTATGGAAGATATTGTTGAAACATTCCACAAAATCATCAAAATAATGCACATTTTTACTAATCGAAAGCGATTTACAAAAAAAATGGGGTAAATCTGTAGGTTTCCCAAGCACGATTCACATTGGTACGTATATTATCTACCAATTTTACGTAAAATATTCTAAAATTGTGTTGATCTTTCACCTGCGCCAAGCTGGTTTTTACATGCATTAAAATTTCTTCATTCGGTTGTTTACATTTAGCAGGGAGAATCTCCAAACCATCAGTTTATAAATAGTCTTAAATATTTAAAACGAAGCTTTAAAACTGCCGATTATTTGATACTGGTTTTTAATATAAATGAATTCTGCACGTCTTGCATAAACGGCAGCATCAATGTAAAGGAAACTTGCAGTATTATACTGGTTTTTAACGTTAAGGATGACGTTTACTCAGAATGAAAAAAAAATCCACTGATGATAATGAAAAACCAACTATTGTGTGTTATAGACCTTTTATTGTAGTGTTATTTTTCATTTTTAAAAAAAGTAGGTCAATGACCTACTTTTTTAGTTAATGTCCATTGTATATTTTTGGAAAATTAAAGGAAAATCACTGAAAATTTTATACTATGATTGAGATTTTCTTAATTGTGAAAATAATACAAATTGCTCAACACTTTTGAAAATGAAATACAATTCATGAATGACAGTGACACTAAATACATACAAAGCATTAAGTTTTCCTTCACAATTTTTATAAATATTCCAGTCCGAATTTCCTCTATCACTTTTCAAATTCCTACCCATTTTTGATTCAATTTTACAAAAAATTGAATGATGATAATACAAAAACATTTATAGTATTAAACTACTTATATTGATCTTATTCTGTTGGCATATAATTAATATGAGGTCAATGATCAAAATTTTGAGATATGGTGTCTTTTCTCGTTTTTAAGCATATTTCAATATTTTTTAAATTCATGCCATACGGTAATTATATTGCATAAATGAGGTAAAACTACCAGAAAATATGCAAAATTATAAAGACTAAAATATAAAATCTTAGCTTTTAATATTAGAGTACTTCCAAAAATGTTTTAGCAGAAAACAAAATCTGCAAAATTTAGTCCGAATTTCCTCTGTTTGGCTAAAAGTCTATTTTTGTTTTGGCATAATTCCATAATATAGTAGAAATATCGAATGTTATGTCAATAATAATTCATTTCACAGATACTTTTTGTATTTAGAACAAATTTTACTAATGACATTGAACTTTATAACAATCCGAATTCGAGAACTCAAACCCTGAGTAAACAACACCCTTAAGATACATTCCCTGAGAACTATCGACAGGAATGCAGATCGTGACGTCAAAGTTAATTATGACGTCATATTGTGTGTAGTACAGACAAGTGACTTTCTACATATCGCTGACAAATCAATCGGGAAGCCTTAACATACCCGCGTTGTCAAGTCTGAATAAAATCCGTGACTATGCGTTGCCACCGAATTTTAATTCTTACAGTGAATTGATCTTAAAAATCTTCTTCTTAGAAACTAGTCACCCAGGGAAGATGAAACTTGGGTGGAAGCATCCTCTGGTAATGAAGATTTAAACTTCTGAAAATCATGACCCCCGGAGGTAGGGTGGAGCCACAATGGGGTGGGGGGTATCGAAATTTAACATTGAAATATATGGAGTAAATCTTTAAAAATCTTCTTCTCAAAAACTAATCAGACAGGAAAACTGACACTTGTGTGGAAGCATCTTCGAGTAGTGTCATCTCAAAGTTGTGAAAATCATGACCCCCGGAGTAGGGTGGGGCCACAATGTGGGATCAAAGCTTAACATAGAAATATATAGAGTAAATCTTACAAAGTCTTCCTCTAAAGAACTAATTAGCCAGGAAAGCTTAAACTTGTGTGGAAGCATCCTCAGGTAGTGAAGATTTAAAGTTGTGAAAAGCATGATCCCTAGGTTAGGGTGGGGCCACAATAGAGGGTCGAATTTTACATAGGAATATGTAGAGTAAATCTTTAAAAATCTTCTCAGAAACTAATCAGCTAGGAAAGCTGACACTTGTGTGGAAGTATTCTCAGGTAGTGTAGATTCATAGTTGTGAAATTCATGATCCTCAGGCGGTAGGGCTGGGCAACAATTTGGAGTCAAAGCTTTACATAGAAATATATTGAGTAATTCTTTAAGAATTTTCTGCTCAGAAACTAATCAGCCTGGAAAGGCTACACTTGTTTGGAAACATCCTCAGGTAATGTAGAATCAAAGTTGTGAAAATCATGATCCTCTTGTGGTAGGATTGGCCACCATCGGGGGTGGGGGATGGGTCTAAGTTTTACATAGGAATATAAAGAGAAAATCCTTAAAAATCATCTTCTCAAAAGCTAATCAGCCACAAAAGCTGACACTTGTGTGGAAGTATCCTTAGGTAGTGTAGATTCAAAGTTGTGACATTCACGATCCCCAGGGGTAGGGATGGGCTACAAAGGGAAGTCAAAGCTTCACATAGGAAATTAAGAGTAAATCTTTAAAAGTTTTCTTCTCAGAAACTAATTAGCCAGGAAAGCAGACACTTGTTTGGAAGCATCTTCAGGTAGTGTAGATTCACAGTTGAGAAATTACACCCCTGGGAGTAGGGTTGGGCCACGATGGGGGGGGGGGGGGGTTCCAGTTTTACATAGGAATATGTAGAGTAATTTTTAAAAAGTTTTCTTCTCAGAAACTAATCAGCCGGATGATTCGCTCTAATTGTTAAGACTTTGGCCCCAATACAATTCTTCGGCCTCACAAGAAGGTTCAGAGTTTGATGTAGGGTTATATCCCATATATAAACAATTCTTAAGGATCTTTTCGAGAACTGAAATACTCAACATGTGATATGACTATAAAATCATCTTATTATAAAAGGGACTAATGATTACAAACAAAGAATATACAGGGGGAAAATGGACTTTATTTATACAGGATCTACATGTATTATTGTACATTGTCCAGATAGTTTGTATTATGACTCCATTAAGCTGATTTTATCATACCTATTGTTCCTCAGGTGAGCGATGTGGCCCATGGGCCTCTTGTTAATAGTTTTGCAAAAGACCGATATTTAGAACCTTCAGTAACATATTGATGTCCAAATATTTTATAATGTCAGCGGTTACCTTATATTGTGACCAAAGAAAAAATTAAATTCAAATAAATGTTCTCGTCATTTTTGATTTTTATGCATTTTTGTTTTTGTTTTTTTTTTGTTTTTTTGTTTTTTTGATGAGCAGATTTATTATTTTAACAAATGTTGACAGGCTACTTTTCTTGTGAGTTTTCTTTAAATTTTTCAACACATTGTCAACAATGGTTCACTTTATCATATATCATTTTTGTTTTTATAATGTCAGTTAGTTCTTTGTACTCGTCATGTTTTAATTGTAAAATCAGAAATACCAAACCCGTTTTCAAATAGTTTTTTTTCAATTTGATTGTTTTTTTCTGTATTTCAAACGAAGTATAATATTTATTATTTATGCTATTTCCTTATGTCTACCGACACTTCCATTAATTTAAAATTTACGTTTAAAAGTTCAAATCATTTCAAAATTGTAGGGCATATTGACTCGTTGCACACATCAAGATCGGTGATTCTCTAAACTGAAATTAAGCACAAAAAAGTAAAAAAAATTTTTCTTAAAAAACCGTACTTTTAATAAAAGGCAGAATATTTTGCCTTTAGTAACTATAAGGGTAATCATAGCCCATTTACGCATATATATGTCTCCATTTAAGCCTTTTTAAGGGACAGAATATTATTAAATTATTTTTTTTAAAGTTTTATTCTAATATTTTCAAACACATATTTTATGTTTCAGGTTTTTAAATAATGGCTCAATCGAAGTATGAATCAAAAAAGGAGACCACGAACTTTGCTCGTATAGCACGGCTTATCCTGGGTCCCTGTACTGATGTACTGCGTGATGTACTCAAGAAAGAGATCCGCCCTTCCGACTTGCCCAAACTAGTACAGACATATTTAGCAAAACTACCAAAACAAAAGAAGTGTCCAATCACCAAAGAACAGGAGAATCTCATAAACAAAGCTAATTACTCAGACTTTGATGTCACATTGCTTTATTTTTTGCTACGCAATATATCTAACATTCCGCCGCATAAAAACCAATGGGGAAATGCTCCTAGTCCAGGTGATAGTAGTGTATCAGCAAAGATAGAAATGATTCGTTTGATAAGAAATGAATTTGGACATAGCTCGGAATTCTCAATCTTAGACAATGACTTCCAAAATAAATGGCAAGAGATTTTTGACATAGTTCGAAATTTAGAGACTTACGTAGGGGGTGAAACTATCTGTCAGAATGCGGTAAAGTCAATCAAAATCTGTTCAATGGATCCTGACCAGAGCATAAAATACACCAAAGAACTGATTGAACTGAATAAAAAAATTAACCATATATCAGGTATTTCATTTGCTTTAAATATGTTGAACGCCCAATTTTCAAGAAATAAATCCATTAAAATCGTTTGACTAGATCAATTTTACTCGCAATGTCACTTGATTTTGACAGAAGAAGTCGAGATTATTCAAAAGACGATTATTCCTTGGAATGTTAAAGGTAAGGATACTGAAAGATTTACATGTGATGCACGTGTACTACATACAATTCTGCTATAGTTGCAGAGGATAGTTTTTACTTTAGTTGAGTAAATTTAAATCAGATAGTGTTCATATATATGATGTAATTTTTGTTGGATTTTTAGATCTGCTAAAATTGTTTTACATGCAGTGGACACATGGCCCTTACTCTGATGACTTCTAAAACACTTCAGATTAAAACAAGTACAATTACATATAGCACTAAATAGAATAGCCTAGGACGATATCAATATTTTTGTTAAGAATTGCCACATTCACGGGTCTAGCATTACACTCCAGTCCCGAGCAACAGTCAATACTACCACATGATTTGTAGCTTAATGCCTACTCCTGCAAATAATCACGAGCTAAGGTGGGGGTGTCAATCACATTCTTTTCCAATTGCAACTTCTCGGGTCTTTCCAGCAGGCTCGGAAAATCACCTGTTTTTGGTGCTAGAACCTGTAATGTATTAACATTACCGGATGTTAAATTTTATACAAAATGGAGTCGCTACCCATTAAAATAAGTATCATTCGGCTAGACGGCCTTCTAAGTCGCTTCTGTGTTATATTTTAGGATATATCATTTACTTTAATGAAATCAAGCTTACATCTCAACAGATTGTAAAATGTGTTGTATTTATATCAAGTTTTACAAAAGGGGGGTTGTCATGGACGCCTAGGTAAAACATTCGAGGTGTTTTTCCGAGCCTGCCGGAAAGGCCCGAGAAGTTGCTATTGCTTTTTTTCGAGTGACAATTCGTGTTCTGAACTCACTGTTTTTTTCAAGCACGAAACCGAAAGTGAAACTTTTGACCACAGTTTCGCATTTTCATTTCAAACCTGATAAAAAAGTGCTACTAGTACTAAATTGTCATATATCAATGAGCTCCTTTATCCACAAAATGAATGCAGTAAATATTTCTGCGATTTATACCCCTCAAAGAACCAGTCAAACCTTAGGTTCTCCTTTTATATTAAAATGTCGTGCGAAACTATCCCTTGTCACCTATCTTGAAAGTTGACAAAACAATCTTATCTAACCTCTACCTTGTATCCTGCAAATAGGCTCTATTCTATCCTATCCTATCCCATATTATCCATATTAAAGAATAAGTGTGAAAGAAACCGAAATTAAATAAAATGACAATTGTATCAACGAATTACCGATTAATGGAAGAATGAAAATGTGTTAATAATACATAAAACCGAAAATCTACGTAACTTATTTACCTTCCCATTGGTAGTCATCTTTTTGCTCTGTTGACGCCATGGCGTGATAGTTTTAACTGCAGATATTCAGCTTAATTTGTCGAAGATAGCTCGTTGCATGCGTAAAATTGATATCATATTGTGGAATAAACATAAATGTCTCGAAGTATAAGCTATATTTTGGCTCGGGTCGAAAGCGTGAGGAGGGTTTTATCCCGCCTAAATATAGGCCACTTCATATAGTTCAAGACAGTAACCATGTATTTTATATTAATGACCCTAATATGTGATGTTATATATTTATTTATTACCTAAATGTGTCTGAAAAAACTTTTTTTTTTCCTACGTATTTTTATGTTAAACTTTGAACCCCGCCTGTGGCCCCAGTTTTATTCTGAGGTAACGATTTTTACAATTTAGAACCTTCACGTGAAAAAAAGTAATGTACATGTTGAAACTTTTTAAATCCGGATGTTGTGTATTCCAGCATGCTGTCCAATCCGGTGCCATTTTTTAGGCCCTTGACATTATCATATCATTTTTCTTTTTAAAAATGTTGTGCAATCCGGATCTTGTTTATTCCGGCCGTAATGAAAAAGAAAACGACTGCTTATAATTATTTAGAGTTATCTCCTGTAGTCTGGCAAATTATCGATCGATCAGCCTTTTGCGCAATAATTAATGATCAATTATCGACCAATTTCTATGGTCTTGCTATTGATTTAAACAATTGTGAATATAGATCAAAACTAGCACCTCATTTAAGTGTATACCGTTAAGTCTTGTTATAAATGCCGATATCGTTTGTTATCCCTGTTGTATGGCTACACGTAGAGTTGCAAATTATTCTGTCAAAATGCGCTTTTTTTTTCAATTTTGATTTATATAAATATTTATCCATCGTTTCCTTCATCGATACAGTTTTCGTCATTAGGTATTTCAGCCACACGAAGATTTGTTTGAAAATGTAATTCCATTGTATGTATTCCGTTATGAATTTATTGTTTTCCAAAATAATGAAACGACTGTCAAACGTTGAATTATATTCATTGATGGCCGGGTTTTTTTTTATTTTACGCATTATGTTTTAAATAAATGATTTGATCCAATGTTAACCAATATATTTAAAACTAGACTCGTGTTGCTATGGCAACAAAAAGGTCTTCTGTTCCTCATGTATTAATCTGGACAAAAAAATCCAGTAATCTTGTAAACAGAAAATGGATATAATATATACATTACATTGTCTTTCCTCAAAGTTTGGATGTTTAAGTTTTTGTTAGCTTTAATATGTCGTTGAAAAAAAGTTTTTGTCTCGGGACCGGAAACGAACAAACGGGATTGATTTAAGAAATGGAAAGTAGATATTTTAGTACATTTAACTAGGGCACGTTACTGTTCATCACATTGAGTAAAATGTTTAAAAAAGTTAAAAGTTAAAAAAAAAATTCTATCGCTTGAACGCTTCGAGTAATAACCAGAAGTGACGTACGGCCAAATGAAACCCGTTAAACACATGTTCAATCAATGTCAATTATTTATATAAGTTTTGTTTCTTGATCTATCACAGTTTCTGAGATCTTGTGGATACTTTGTTTTTAAAAAAGATGGCTGCCTGACATATTTGAGATGTCTCACCAGGTTGAACTTTTTTTTACCATGTGTAGATGACCTTTTGTAGCGAGCGCAGCGAGGCGGCGCGAAGCGCCGCTCGCGTAGCGAGCTCCATAGACAACCTGTACGAACAGAGGAAATTCGAGTTGAAATCTGCACATTGTTCAAAGACAATTCTGTGGACCCGCGTGGAAAAGTTCTACATATCCCAGTAATCCTTTGCGGTGCATAGCAACATGGTGGAACATGAAGTGTTTCTACGGAAAATTCTTACCTCTAAATCGCATACATCATTTTCATTTAACAATAAAAAATCCCTCTTAAACATTAAAGTAAACAACACATAAGCTTACGTAAAAAATGTACCTATCTGAACTTTTTCTGACATATGCCGTCATTTCCTTCCCCGAATTTGTCCGACTATATACGAAAATTGTCGAGCGCAAGAGAAAGTTTACTATGACGTCACAAAGATCTCCCGCGATACATTTAGAGGTGGATCAAGCTTCTGTACTGGATGTAACATGTAGGAAGTACTCAGTATCAGTGTTAACGGCGACTCTTTGGCTGATTAGTTTTGTTTTGATAATTTTTTTGCTCAGTTAATACAAATGCAAGTTCCATGCTAAATTTATTGTCGTACTGATCCAATCATATATGCATATGTTAGGTAGGTGACAAAACATTATTAAAAAGAAAAGTCTAATCATTATTAGATCTACGTGCAGCCACGTCATTTTGTTATAAATAAATAAAAGAAAAGAATTAAACTGTTAAAATATCTACATGTATTTGTTATATAGTTGCATATGAGGTCAAACCTTTCAATAATATTGAATATCTCACACTAAAAAAGGGGTGAGGGCACATGTCTACAACACTTATATAGCGTACAAAAATTAAAAAAGATTAAAAACAAAATTGATGTCACAGATGAAAATACTAGTAATTAAAACACATGTTACAACAAGGAACAAAATGAGAAATAACACAGACATACAATTTATTGTTTACTGATTGTAATGATCATTATTAAAAGATAAGGAAAAGATAAAACATAATTGTATTTACATAAAAAAACGGCTTTTTGTTTATCAAAATATTTTAATAAGTCTGTTTAACATTTTATTAATGCTCAGTGGTAGTTTAAGTGAATAAGCCTACGAAGGGGCCATTGGAATAAAAGTTTGATAACTTCGGGTTCCTTGCGGTAATGACAATTTTCGAGACAAAAGCCAAATTTAAGTTTTTTGGTTAGGGCAAGTCCAACGGTTGTTTTATAAAACAAAAAATAACAATGATGACAAATGTGTGGCTCCTTCGATCTGCCTCGCCCCAACGGTCACACCGTAAAACATATTATTTCTATAGCTAAACTGTTACTATGCTAAATAACCAAAATATTTTTTAAAAATCAAAATTTGGTGTACTTCCTGTGACGACCGGAAGTTACGCCGGATAAAACAAAATAGTGTTAACACATGTACATACATAGGTCTATCATCCCACAAAGTATGGTTGTTCAAGTCGTTACCGTTTTGAGATCTCTTCGAAATAAGGTTTTTAGTCTCGGGACAGGAAACGGACAAACGGAAGTGCTCAGTGAAAATTCAATTTATTATTTCTTGTTTACTTGCCTATCTTACATTATTATTTATCAAAGTAACTGAAACTAAATTATGAAAGGAGTTGAACGGATAAATAGCTTGATTTATTTGAACTTTTCCGGTGTGGACCGGAATTGACGATCGAAAAAATGTATCTGGTTAAACACACCTTCAATCAAATGCCTATCATCCGTGAAAGTTTAGTGCTTTGATCACTTTTACTGTCTGAGATCTCGTGGGTACAAAACGTGTTTTAAAAAAGCTACCTGAGATAATTGAGATATCTCACCGGAAGTAGAATTTTTTTGTTGATATAACATCTTACTGATAACCTATGTATAGATTTTTACTTATTTATTTTTAATATTGAAAAGAAATTTAATGCGTAAAAATAATTATTTTTGAAAGACTTCCGGTGACGACCGGAAGTTATGCCGAACAAAACAAAATATTTTAAACACATTTACAGCTATAGGTCTATCATCCCACAAAGTTTGGATGTCCAAGTGCTTGCCGATTCTGAGATCTCGAGGGAACAAGGTTTTTTGACGCGGGACAGGAAACGGACGACCGGAAATGAATTTTGAAAAAAAAAAAAAACCTCGAGATATTATCATTCTCTATCATCCCTGAAAATTTCAAGGAAATTTATCAAGCCATCTATGAGAAATTCTGCCGACAAAAAAGGGGAAAAAAAAGAAAAAGAAAGAAAAAACATTACAATCACTATAAGGTCTTCCGTTGAAAACGGAAGACCTTAAAAACCTTACAATCACTATAAGGTCTTCCGTTGGAAACACGAAAAAAAATAATAACTAGATTCGATCTCGTTGCGAGCAACGAGTGGGTCTTCCGTTCGATTTTTGAATAGATTAGATTAAACTTATCGATTCAAAGATAAAATCGTAGATCTAAGCGAACAATAGAGAAAATTTTTTTGCGGCACTCGGGGCTTGAACCTGGGTAGCCTGGGCCATGTCCACGACTATATCGACTACTCGGACTCTCGCTTCAGAACTTTGACCCTTAATTTCTCGAGAATGCCTTCATCGATTGTAAAACAAAATACATATTCTGAATCAGTAAGAGGGTCACTATAAGGTGAAAAAATTAAAAAAAAAAAATATTTAAAAAAAAAAAAGTCGAAAAATCAATTTTTCAAAATTCCTTCCGTTGACGACCGGAAGTGACGGCAGACATTCTTGACCGCGGTGCGGCAGGAAAACGGTGGATCTATGATCTCTGAAAATTTCAGCCCTATATCTTAACTCGTTTTTGAGAGACAGACAAAATGGACTTTAAAAAATCGTTTATTGACGTAAACTTCCGACCGGAAGTGAATTTTGAAAAAAATGTCACGGGGGTTCAAACTTCATATAACGAGGCATTATCAGTGAAAAAAAGAAGGAAATCGAATCAGCCATTTCCGAGAAATCGCCTGCACAAAATGTGTAAGGAAAAAAAGAATAATAATAATAAAATTGAAAAAGAAACAATAGAATAATAGAAGGGTCTTCCGCTGAAGACGGAAGACCCTAATAATAACTAAACTCTTGTTGCTATAGCAACAAAAAGGTCTTCCGTTCCTCATGTATTAATCTGTACAAAAAGTCCATTTCTTTTGTAAACAGAAAATGGATATAACATATACTGTAAAGGAATTCAAAAGAAATAAAAAAAAACAAAAAGACAAAATGTCAATTTTTGAGTACTTTCTGTGACGACCAGAAGTTACGCCGGATCAAACAGAACATAGTAAACATATTTTCATACATTGTTTTGTCTTTCCTTGAAGTTTTGATGTTCAAGTTTTTGTAAGTTATAATATCTCTTTGAAAAAAGGTTTTTAGTCTCGGTACCGAAAACGAACAAACGGAAGTGATTTTAAAAATTTAAAGTAGATATTTTAGTACATTTACCTACGGTACGTTTCTGTTCATCAAATTAAGTAAAATATTGAAACAAATCTAAAGTTTAAAAAAAACTTCTATTCCTTGAACGCTTCAAGTGAGAACCGGAAAGTATGACCAATTGGAATCCGTTAAACACATGTTCAATCAAATGTTAATTATACATATAAATTTTGTTTCTTGATCTCTCACAGTTTCTGAGATCGTGTGGGTACTTTGTTTTTTAAAAAGAAGGCTAACTGAGATATTTCAGATGTCTCACCGGAAGTAGAACTTTTTGTTGTTTATTTATAATGTGTATATGACCTTTTGTATTTCTATAGCTTAAATGTTACTTCCATGCTAATAAACCAAATATTTAAAAAAAATCAAAATTGGGTGTACTTCCTGTAACGACCGGAAGTTACGCCGGATAAAACAAACTAATGTGAACCCATGTACATACATAAATCTATAATCCCACAATGTTTGGTTGTTCAAATTGTTACCGTTTTAAGATCTCGTCGAAATATTTTTTGAAACACATTTTGTACAAACCAGTTCTCAGAAACTATAAGTGATCAAAACACAAAACGTTCATGGATGATAGACATTTTATTGAAGATATGTTTAACTGGTTTCATTTTGTCTTCCGTCACTTCCGGTCCACACAAGAAGATTTCAAATAAATCGATCTTTTTATCAGTTTAACTGTTTTCTTTTGATGTTTTTTTTAATTAACAATTATGTACAAAAGGCAAAAAATATTTAATACAATTTACACTGCGGACTTCCGTTTGTCCGTTTCCTGTCAAGAGACAAAAAACCTCTTTGTGGGGCGATAGACCTATGTTTGTATATGTGTTTATATTATTCTGTTTTGTTCGGCGTAACTTCCGGTCGTCACCGGAAGCACTTCAAAAATAACTACTTTTACGCATTAAATTTTTTTGCCATAGAATAGATATATAAGTATAAATCTATACATACGTTATCAATGCAATGTTATATCAACAAAAATATACTACTTCCGGTGAGATATCTCAGGGTTTTTCTTAAGTACTTCCGCTGACGACCGGAAGTTACGACGAACAAAACAAAAGTGTTTAAACACATCTACAACTATCATCCCAAAAAGTTTGGATGTTCAAGTCTTTACCATTTTTGAGATCTCGATGTGACAAGCTTTTCGTCGCGGGACAGGAACCGGACGAACGGAAATGAATTTAGAAAAACTCAAATCTCAAACTTCTAGATCTTTGTCATTTCAATAATCACTAAAAATTTTAGGAAAATCTATCCAGACATCTCTGAGATATTCACGATACAAAAAGGGGAAACGAAATAATAAGAAAGAAAGAAGAAAAACCTAACAATAACTATAAGGTCTTCCGTTGAAAACGGAAGACCTTAATAAAAAGAAACATTACAATCACTATAAGGTCTTCCGTTGGAAACGGAAGACCTTAAAAAGAAACATTACAATCACTATAAGGTCTTCCGTTGGAAACGGAAGACCTTAATAAGAAACATTAGAATCACTATAAGGTATTCTGTTGTAACGGAAGACCTTAATAAGAAACAATACAATCACTATAAGGTCTTCCATTGGAAACGGAAGACCTTAAAAACATTACAATCACTATAAGGTATTCCGTTGTAACGGAAGACCTTAATAAGAAACAATACAATCACTATAAGGTCTTCCGTTGGAAACGGAAGACCTTAAAAATATTACAATCAATATAAGGTCTTCCGTTGTAAACGGAGGACCTTAACTAGACTCTTGTTGCTATAGCAACACAAATGTCTTCCGTTCCTCACGTTTAAATCTGTACTAAAAACCATTTCTCTTGTAAACAGAAAATGGATATAATATATACTGTACAGGAATTCCCAAGAAATGACAAAAGAAAAAGACAAAAAGTCAATTTCTCAGTACTTTTTGTGACGACCGAAAGTTTTGCTGGATCCTACAGAACATAGTAAACTATTTTTATACATTATTTTGTCTTTCCTCAACGTTAGGATGTTCACAATTTTGTTAGTTATAATATCTTGTTAAGAAAAGGTTTTTGTAGGTTTTTGTCTCGGGACCGGAAATGAACAAACGAAAGTGATTTGAGAAAGTAAAAGTAGATATTTAAGTGCATTCACCTACGCTTCGTTACTGTTCATCAAATTGAAAATAAAATGTTTTAAAATATAAAGTAAAAAAATTAAAACTTCTATTGCTTGAACGCTTCGAGTGAGAACCGGAAGTGACGTACGATCAAATAAAACACTTAAAAGACATGTTTAATCAAATGTCCATTACCCACATATATTTTGTGTCTGATCTCTCACAGTTTCTGAGATCTTGTTGGTACTTTGTTTTTATAAAATAAAGCTACTTGAGATTTTTGAGATGTCTTACCGGAAGTAGAACTTTTTTTGTTTTTTTACCATGCATTTGTAGATGACCTTTCGTATTTCTATTGCTAAAATGTTACGTCCATGCTAATTAACCAAAATATATTAAAAAGACAAAATTGAATGTACTTCCTGTGACGACCGGAAGTAACGCCGAATAAAACAAAATAATGTTAACACATGTACATACAAAAGTTTATCATCCCACAAAGTTTGTCTGTTCAAGTCGTTACCGTTTTTGAGATATCGTTGAATAAGATTTTTTGTCTCGGGACAGGAAATGGAATAACGGAAGTGCTCAATGTAATTTATTTAATATTTCTTGTATACTTGCTCATTGTACAATATTGTTCATTTATCTAACTTAAAATATCAAAGGAAAACAGTTAAACTGATAAACAGTTCGAATTCTTTGAACCTTTCCGGTGTGGACCAGAAGCGAAGGAAGACAAAATGAAACCGGTTAAACACAATTTCAAACAAATGTCTGTCATCCAATAAAGTTTCGTGTCTTGATCGCTTATAGTTTCTGAGATCTCACGGGTACAAAATGTGTTTTAAAAAAGATACCTGAGATGATTGAGATATCTCACCGGAAGTAGAATTTTTTTGTTGATTTAACATTGGATAGATAACTTATGTATAGATTTATACTTAAATATTTAATTAATGGAAAATGAATTTAATGCGTGAAATAACTATTTTTGAAGTGCTTCCGGTGACGACCGGAAGTTACAACGAACAAAATAAAATAGTTTAAACACATCTACATACACAGGTCTATCACCAGACAGAGTTTCGATGTGTAAGTATTAGTCAATTCTAAGATCTCGAGGGAACAAGGTTTTTTGATGCGGGACAGGAAACGGACGACCAGAAATAAATTTTAAAAAAATGAGGAAAAAAACCTAGAAATATTACCATTCTCTATCAGTCCTGAAAATTTCACGAAAATCTATCAAGCCATCTCTGAGAAATTCTGCCGACAATAAAGGGGGGAACAAAGAAAGAAAAAGCACTACAATCACTATAAGGTATTTCGTTGGAAACGGAAGACCTTAATAAAAAGAAACATCACAATCACTATAAGGTCTTCCGTTGGAAACGGAAGACCTTAACTAGACTCTTGTTGCTATAGCAACAAAAAGGTCTTCCGTTCCTCATGTATTAATCTGCACAAAAAATCCAGTTGACTTGTAAACAGAAAATGGATATAATATATACATTTTGTCTTTCCTCAAAGTTTGGATGTTCAAGTTTTTGTTAGTTATAATATCTCTTTGAAAAAAGGTTTTGTCTCGGGACTGGAAACAAACAAACGGAAGTGATTTAAGGAATGGAAAGTAGATATTTTCGTTCATTTACATATGGTACGTTACTATTCATCACATTGAGTAAAATGTTTAAAAAAAATGTTAAAAGTTCAAATAAAAAAATCTATTGCTTGAACGCTTCGAGTAATAACCGGAAGTGACGTACGACAAAATGAAACCCGTTAAACACATGTTCAATTAATGTCCATTTTCTATTAAAGTTTTGTGTCTTGATCTATCACAGTTTCTGAGATCTTGTGGGTACTTTGTTTTTAAAAAAAGAAGGATTCCTGAGATATTTGAGATGTTTCACCGGCAGTAGAACTTTTTGTTGTTTATATACAATGTGTATATGACCTTTGGTATTTCTATAGCTTAAATGTTACTTCCATGCTAATTAACCAAATATTTTTTTTAAAAATCACAATTGGGTGTACTTCCTGTGACGACCGGAAGTAACGCCGGATAAAACTAAATAATGTGAACCCATGTATATACATAGATCTATCATCCCACAAAGTTTGGTTGTTCAAGTCTTCACCATTTTTGAGATCTCGTCGAAATAAGGATTTTTGTCTCGGGACAGGAAACGGGCAAACGGAAGTGCTAAATGAAAATTTAATTTGTTATTTACTTGTTTACTTGCCTTTTTTACATTATTATTTATCGAAATAGCTAAAACTATCGAGTGAAAACAGTTAAACAGATAAACAGCTTGAATTGATTGAATTTTTTCGGTGTAAAGTGACGGACGACAAAATAAAACTGTTTAAACATATCTTCAATCAAATGTCTATCATCCATGAAAGTTTCGTGCCTTGATCACTTATAGTTTTTGAGATATTGCGGGTACAAAATATGTTTTTAAAAAGCTTACTGAGATAATCGAGATATTTCACCGGAAGTAGATTTTTTTTGTTTATTTAACATTGCATAGATGACATATGTAAGGAATTATACAAATATCTTTATTCTACCAAAAATTTATTAAATAGGTAAAAATAACAAAAGACTGAAGTGCTTCCGGTGACGACCGGAAGCTACGCTGAACAAAACAATAATGTTTAAAGTAAGGTTTGCGGCTTGCATTTTTTAGAGGTTGTACCACAGTTACATACCATTTTGTTTGCTATACTAAAGTATTTTTTTTCTCATGAAATTCAAATGAATTTTGCCCCTCCCGTTTTATAACTACAAAAGGTCAACGTTCATGATTTCCAATTTTCATTTTGATGAAATGTAAACAATTTCGGGAAAATATGTACATTTTATATGTGACTATTATGGTGGTTATTAATGCTTAAAATGTTCGAAAATAATATCACTATCAATATCATGATCGACCTTTATTAATTCCTGATGAACTGTCTAAAAATAGAATAAAATGCAACAAAAGTCTTCATTTTGGACTACTATTATGTAAACGAAAACATCTTATTTGAAACCTTTCCAAATCCACCGATTTCAGGAAAAACGTATCTTAGAATATGTGTAATCGCATGTTTCTAAAACACTATTCAAAACCATATGATGCGGATTTCGTTTTCGGGGAAATTGATAAAATGCTTGTGTCCTCTTATTTTTTCATTGAAACTAAAAAAAAACCGCGAAATATAAAAAAACTTGCAATCAATTATGACGTCATATAAATTTTGACGTCATAACTGAAATAAAGGGTAGTTGGTGTTACGTCACAATGAAAATGTTTGAGTCATCTCCCTGTAACCGCAAACCTTACCTTAAACACATCTACAACTAAAGGTCTATCATCCCTCATAGTTTGGATTTTGAAGTCTTAACCGTTTCTGAGATCTAGAGGTGACAAGGTTTTTTGAAAAAAACGCTTTGAGATATTATCACTCTCTATTAGTCCTGAAAATTTCAAGAAAATCTATCCAGCAATCTCTGAGAAATCTTGTGGACAAAAAAAGGAAAAAAAAATAGAAACACTACAATCACTATAATGTCTTCCGTTGGAAAGAATAAAGATTTATATATATATAAAGGGTGGGGATCTTAACCTTTTTCAAGATATTTGGGCACTTTCTATTTGAGGGGGGATCAGGACCACCAACGGGGCCAATGACCTACATACCATGTGATGCCCTCTGACACAAGGGGTGAGGATGTTAACCGTTTTCAAGATATTTTGGTACTTCCTGTTTCAGGGGAGTCAGGCCACCCCCGGGGCCAATGACCTACATACCGTTTGATTCCCCTTTGACACAAGAAAAAAAAATATATATAGTTTAGGGGTGGGGATCTTAACCGTTTCAAGTTATTTGTTCACTTCCTGTTTGAGAGGGTCAGGACCACCCCCGGGGCTCATGACCTACATACCATGTGATTCCCCTTAACACAAGGAACAAGAATATATATGGTTTAGGGGTGGGAATCTTGACCGTTTTCAAGATATGTGTGCACTTCCTGTTTGAAGGGGAATCAGGACCGCCCTCGGGGCCAGTGACCCACATACCATTTGATATCCCATGACACAAGGTTTAGGGGTGTGGATCTTAACCGTTTTCAAGATATTTGTGAATTTCCTGTATGGGGGAGGTCAGGACCATCCCTTGGGCCCATGACCTACATACCATTTGATTCCCCTTAACACATGGAACAAGAATATATATGGTTTAGGGCTCAGAATTCTAACAATTTCTGATATATATGGTCATTTCCAATTCATGTGGGATGGGAATGACCCCAGTGGTCAGATCTAATAAACCTTATTTTTTGCCCGAAACAGTCAATATATGATTCCAAAAACCCTATACTATTACCTTTGTCCATTTTACAGTTAAAACCATTTACAATAGAGTCTACAATGTTTCCCATCAGGTCCAATGTTTGACCCAACGACCTTTAGACTTCCCCAGAAAAGTGGGTGGACAACCCCAAATGAGAAAAATCAAACCAGGTTGCACATCTAAATATGCAGGCCTATCGTATCCTAGAGTTTTGTACAATTATTTGTAGAATCAGCGAGAGAAACGCGACAGACAAATTCAAAGCGGGAAAGAAGAAAAAGAAGAAGTAGATCATTCTCGTTGCGAGGAACGAGTTGGTCTTCCTTCCGATTTTTGAGTAGATTAGATTCAATTCATTCTTTTAAAGATAAAATCGTAAATCTAAGCAAAAAATGAGTGAAGAATTTGTGCTGCACGCGAGGCTTGAACCCGGGTCCCCTGGGTAATGTCCACGACTCTATTGACTGAGCTATTTGGACTCTCGCTTCAGGACTTCGATGCATAATTTTTCGAGAATGCCATGATCGATTTTAAAAAAAATTACATATTCTGAATCAGTAAAAACGTCTATATCAACTATTAAAATATGAAAAGGAAATATTTAAAAAAGGCGGAAAATTCAATTTTTTAAATTTCTTTCCGGTGACAACCGGAGGTGACGGCGGATATTCTCTTGCACCAGAAAAACGGTAGGTTTATCATCTCTAAAAATTTCTGCCCAATATCTTAACTCGTTTTTGAGAAACCAGATAGACAAAATTGACTTTTTAAAAATCGTCTACACAAGATCGGCAAGAAAAAAAATAACTAGACACGATCTCGTTGCGATCAACGAATGGGACTTCCGTTTGATTATGAATAAATGATAGGGTTAAATCAAAATGATGACATTTGGTACGAGCTTCCTCTTAAACCAATTTTTGGACCTACACTGCAATATTGAGATTTCCGGAAGAGGTCATTTTAAATCTCTGCAACGCGTTGTCCGATTTATTAACGATTTTTATCTCACCGGAAGTAGAATAAGCTCATTTATATACGTATTTAAAATTGTATACTTAACATATACAATATTTTATAATGTTAAATTCATTCCATGTAAAATAAAAAGCTAAGGGAAAAATTATAAGTTTTGAGGTGCTTCTAGTTACAACCGGAAGAGACGACGAATAAAACTAAATAATGCAAACATGCATACATATATAGAGCTAGGATCCCAGAATGTTTAATTGTTCAAGTCGTCACCGCTTTTGAGATCTCATGGAGTCAATGTTTTTTGTTAATCGACATGGAAACTGACAAACGGAAATGCTTAATGAAAATTTAATTTAGTATTTCTTGAACATTTGACAGCTGTACTTTACTGTTTATTAATTTTACTAAATTTGTCTAGACTACTTGTGAACTTTATATCCAATATACATCTTTTGTTTCTGAAAGAAAAGTTTTAAAAACTCATTTGTAAGAAAGTACTCATTTATGATTCCAAATCTTTAATATGCTGATAGCTCTTATGATAATTATTCACTGTGCAAAGCGAGATAACTGTTCAAATTGACTTTTTTGAATTGTGATTAAGTTATCATTTTCATGCCCTTAAAACCCCTATAAGGAGTCAAATAGTAGACCATAAATTTTGAACTATTCTCTTTATTCTAAACAATAAACTGAAAAGATTCTAAAAATCGGATGAAAAATAAAAAAAAAGTTACAGCCAGAGGGCTGGTTTCAATATTGACCCTTCCACATCCTTTATTTTTTAATTTTTTTTTCACGAACCTTTTCCGGTTTCCGCATAAGGTCCTTAATTTTAATTATGTTTGTACATATTTAGCAAAACAAAATAAGTGTCCAATCATCAACGAACAGGAGATTCTCATAAACAAAGTCAATTAATCAGACTTTGGTGTCACATTGCTATATTTTTTGCTACGCAATATCTCTAACATTCAGCTGCATAAAAACCAATGGGGAAATGCTCCTAGTCCAGGTGGTAATAGTGGATCAGCAAACATAGAATTTGTTCGTTTGATAAGAAATGAATTTGGTCTCAATCTCAGATGATTCTCAATTTCAGACAATGACTTCAAAAATAAATGACAAGAGATATTTGCAGAGTTCGGAATTTAGAGGCTTACGTAGAGAGTTCAACTAACTGTTAGAATGCGGTTAAGTCAATCAAAATTTGTTCAATGGATCCTGACCAGACCATAAAATACACCAACGAACTGATCGAACTGAATATAAAAATAACGATATATCATGTATTTTATTTGCTTTGATATGTTGCAAGCCTAATTTTCAAGAAAACTATCTTTAAAAAATCGTTTGATTAGAGCAATTTTACTCACGATTTTACTTTGTTTTGACAGGAGAAGTCGAGAATAATTAAAAAACCATTATTCCTTGGAATGTTAAAGGTAAGGATACTAAAAGATTTACATGTGATGTACGTGTACATATAATTCTGCTATAGTTGCAGAGGATAGTTTTTACTTTAGTCGAGTAAATGTGAATCAGATAGTGTTCATATATATGATGTAATTTTTGTTACTAAAATTGTATTACATGCAGTGGACACATAGCCCTGACTCTGATGACTTTTAAAACATTTCAGAATAAAACAAGTATGATTACATATAGCACTAAATAGAATAGCCTAGGACGATCTCAAAGTTTTCTTTTAAAAATTGGCTTTTTCAACATTTTCACAGGTCTAGCATTACGCTCCAGTCCCGAAAAACTGCCATAACTGCCACGGGACTTGTACATTAATGTTTATACATGCAAATGGTATCCAATTAAATGAAAAATTTTTCCCACAGTTTTGCATTTTCATTCCAAATCTGAAAAAAAGTGTTGTAGTCTGTCCCAAGATATTTATGCAACACATTTGAACGATTTAAAAAAAAATACACATACCTGTGAAAGAAGTACACTTGTAAGAGTTAAAAGTGATAATTTCCAAGATAATTTCGTTGACACATTATCAACTGTCACTCAGAAAAATTCACAGGAGCGAAAACAGATTCCTTACGGAGATTTATAATGGGGAATGTTGACATCTTTACTCCATTCGGAATACACTTGGGATACATCGCGCAATTTTTCAACGTTATCATCCGGGCTTGCTGCAATACAAAATCTCCGTAGACATCACATTTTTTAGCATTGTATTGAAACCTGATACGCTGACAGGGGCGTTTCGACTGAAAAATCTTGGAAACTTTTTACACTTTTGAATGAACATCGTTTGAACCCTGAGGTAATTATAAATATCAAGCAATTAAGCAAAACATGAATCCAAGATATCATGGGACAGACTATACCAATACTAAAGTGTAATATATCAATGAGCTCCTTTATCCACAAAATGAAAGGAGTAGATATTCGAGCAATTTATACCCCTCAAATAACCAGCCAAACCTAGGGTTCTCCCTTTATTTTAAAACGGTGTGCGAAACTATCCCCTGCCACCTATCAAAATTACAAAATCCCATCCCCTTGGTATAAACCAATGTCCATACATAAACTCGCAAAAGCTTTAAATGCCTAAAGAAAGAAAACACCAGAACTTTATGTGTTATTTTCTGTTTAATTTGCAGATGAAAGTTATCTAAAATTAATATTGAAAAAAACAATATTCATTTCTATGAGTAGAAAAATGAATATGCTTAGAGTTATAATCAGTATCTTCCATTTACAAATGTCCTCATAATCCGAAATTCTCTACACGAAATAAGTGATGACCAGCTGTCTGATTTGTGGTAGATCTATATATAGGCCTTTTAGCATAGCAGCTCAAGTGTATTCTAAATATTCATTTTAAAAGGATTTTGACACGATTCGAGATCAACAATTTTATTTTTAATGTATAAAATGGTTTATCGGTGCATTTTAAAATTTTAAATGATTGACCAAAATATTGAAAGTTAAAGTTAAATTACAAGCGATATACACAGGTATGAATTGGTTGTTATGTAAACGAAGCTCGAGTCTTATAGTTGTTTACAAAAAATGTAATAAAGATAATTATTTCTAGACAAAATGATATGAAAAAAACAATTTAAACTAATTCAGTATCTTCATAAATACTATTATCAACAAAAGAAAGACACATTTGATTGAAACTTACACCAATACAACACATATGTAAAAATCAGAATATTCGAACTTTGTTAACAAAACAAAGAATTATGAACTCTGTATCTTGCTTATAACTTGATATTTGACTTTCAAATTTTGAAATAGCAGGATAAACTTCTATATTTTTCAGTATAAACATTGAAAATGGAAAAATAAAATTTGAAATTTTAAGTCAAATCGTGTCCAAGTCCCTTTAAGTGTAAATACTTACGAGGCTACTTAGGATATTGAAACTAGTTTTTACCATCATAAAAAATTACCATTTTGAGCCATGCAGTATTAAATTATATAGATGCAGTAATTAAAAAAATGTTATATTATTTGTTTATGTTGATTAAATTACAATGATAATGAAATTACTCATATTCCACATATTTTGGTTTTAAAAAACCCTGATATTTCTGTTTATTTTCGAAGGGTTAACATATTCAGAAAACCTAATTCAAATTCTTATTGCAGCCCAGAATGATAAGGAAGTATCAACATGGAAAGAAGAAGATGTTCTTTTCGTCGAAAGTCACAACTTCCAATCTATGCTAGATCAAGTCAAAGAACAACCATATGTAACGTTGGTAGGTGTCCCAGGTTCATGAAAAACGGCAACAACCCGTCACATTGCCTTAATACTACAAAAAGATGGATATGAAATTTTACCAATATCTCACAAAAGCGAAATTAAAGATTTATGTGACCCAATTTGTCCACAAGTATTTGTGATTGATGATGTCCTTGGCGTATTTGGATTCGACTTTGCGGAATTTCAGATGTTAATTAGATACGAAAAACGTCTTAGTCAGCCGGTAATGGAAAAAAGTAAATTTCTTATGACATGTCGGGAGACAATTTTTAGAAACGAATCTTTGTTAGATTCTTTTTTGTCTGAAGAGAAAAATATCGTTAAATTACACAGTGATGAGAATACATTAAACTTTAAAGACAAATATGATTTACTGGTTAAATATAAATTAAACACGAATCTCATTACTCAAGACAGTAGCTCCCTGACCTCAAAAATGTTTCCATTTCTTTGCAAATTTTTCTCAAAAATGAATAAATTCAAAGATGATGGATCAAACGATATTTTTATTTCACCAGTCCCCTATATATTAGAGCTACTAGATGAAATGAAAAGAATTAACAAAACTCAATACGCTTCCTTAGTTTTATTGATGACAAGCCAAAACAAATTCCCAGATTATCGCAGCAGTAAAGAAATTGCCAAAGAACAGTATGAAGATATAAAAATTGAGGTTTTAGAGAAATGTAAGGCCAATAGTAGGACAGATTATCATGAACTCACGGATGCTTTGTGGGAAATGGTAGGAACATATACAGAAGTGTGTGGTAATTGGTTTTCTTTCGTACATGACTCAATGTTAGAAATTACTGCTTATCATTTTGGCTGTCAGTTTCCGGAAATGATTCTCAAATATATGAGTAGTGACTACATCGCAAATTACATTACATTAGAAACGCATGAAATTAAAAAAAGAAAACCAGGAAATAGTAAAGATATAAGTAACAATGAAGACAGCGACGTAGATAATAATAGCTTGCGGATAGTATTAAAAGAGACCTATTACCGACATCTAGCTACACGTTTGCTAAAAGACATCGAAAATGGGGAATTGCATAATGTTTTTGGGAATCCGTGTTTAAAGCATTCGAAATTTTGTCATGCTTTTCTTGACGTATTGAAGGAAAAAGAATACCCATACCTGTATTCCGTTTTTTTTGCAGAGTTGACAGATAAATTCAAAATTAATGGAAACCAAAACGACAAATATAACTCAAATGAAAGTGAATATTATCAATTCCTTAGCATTTTATTTGATAAAAGAGGTTTACCAAATCATCTTGGTATCTGGAACAGCATTAAGGCAATAAGCATGGTTATTTACTATGGACATGATCAAATTCTAAGATATATCATCGATCAAATCATATCGATGACAGGAAATGCAAATGCTCTCTTTCAAACGTCAAACCAAAAAGATTGCCAAGGACGTCAAGAAACTGAGAATGATGCGTCTTACGAAACATTAGATTTAGCAGAATATCAAGATGTGACCGAATCAAGTACCTATTCAAACAACAGCATAGATTTTATTCAGAGTACAAGTGCTAGACTGATTGAAGAACAATGGCGATTACTTTGTCTTGGTTGCTATTCTGGTGATCTGAAAACTGTACAGACATTACTACAACACGTCAGTAAAGATGCTGTTAATAATACAAAAACAAACGAAGATAAACTTTTCAAAGATATAAAACCGCTGGTTATTGCATGCTCACTTGGATATTTGGACATTGCACAAGAATTGGTGAGAGCTGGAGCAGATGTTAATCAAAAGGCAAAATTTGAAACACCACTGACTGCTGCATGTGAGAAAGGACATTTAAGTATTGTAACAGAGTTAATAAAATCAGAAGCCAATTTAAACTTAGAAGATGGAAATCAAACACCGTTAATTACAGCATGTAAAGAAGGGCATTTGCGAATTGTTCAAACGTTGCTGAAAGCAGGGGCCTATATCAATTTACGAAGCCATTTTGATACACCATTAACTGCTGCGTACAAACATAACCATTTGCAAATATTTAAAGAGTTGTTAAATGCGGGAGCAGATTTCAATATAAACTACGGAAAGAAAACATTACTAACAGCAGCATGTGAGAAAGGAAACTTGAACATTGTACAATATTTAATAGATGCAGGGGCCTATATTGATTTAAGATCCAACGAGGAAACTCCTTTAACATCTGCATGCAAACAAGGGCATTTAGATATTGTTAAAGCGTTGATTAGGGCGGGAGCTGATGTCAATTTGAAAGATAGTTTTTATACACCAATAACGGCTGCGTATGAAAATGAACATTTCCTTATTTTTGAAGAGTTGTTAAATGCAGGTGCTGATGTTAATATACAATACGGGGAAAAAACATTACTTACAGATGCATGTGTAAAAGGCAATTTGATACATGTAAGAGAGTTTATAAAAGTTGGAGCTAACGTTAATCTAAAGGATAAAAATAACACACCTTTGACAATTGCTTGTTTAAAAGGACATTTAAGTATCGTAAGAGAGTTAATAAAAGCACAGGCTGATGTGAATCTCGTCGATGCTTTTTATGCACCAGTAATAATCGCATATTTGGAAGAAAAATACAATATCTTTGAAGAGTTAGTCTGCGCTGGAGCTGATGTCAATATTAGTTTTAGGCAAACAACACTTTTGATAAAGGAATGTCAGGAAGGAAATCTACCAAGTGTTAGAAAGTTGATAAAAGCAGGGGCCGATGTCAATCGAAAAGAAAAATATTACACACCCCTTATCATTGCATCCAAAAAAGGACATTGCAATATTGTTCATGAGCTGATATTGGCAGGGGCTGATTTCAATCAGAACACCTCTTCTTATACACCACTTACAGCAGCAATCGAAATGGGACACCTCAATGTTACGATAGAATTAATTAGCGCAGGAGCTGATATAAATTTAAATTGTCAAGGTAATTATATAACACCTTTAATTCTGGCTTGTCGAAAGGGGCATTTGAATATTGTTAAATCATTGCTTGAAGCTGAAGTCGATGTGAATCTTGGAACAACTTGGGAAACACCACTCAGAGCTGCATTTAATAACAATCATCTCAATGTTGTTAAAGAGTTAATATTTGCTGGCTTAGACACTAACAAAACATATGGAGGAAAAACATTTCTAACTTTTGTTTGTGAGGAACGCTATTTAGGAATAGTCAGAGCGTTGATAAAAGCAGGAACAAATGTCAATACTCGATATAACAATAGCACACCATTAACAGTTGCTTGTCGAAAGGGATATCTGGATATTGTTAAAGAGCTGATTAGAGCAGGAGGAGCTGATGTCAATCAAAATGATAACTATCATACACCTCTTACAATTGCTTGCGGGCAAGGCCATGGGCAAATTGTTAAACTGTTGATTCGAGAAGGGGCTGATGTTAATCTTAAAGATGAAAATCAGACACCACTGACAACTGCGTGTGAAAATGGACATTTAAGCGTTGTTCAAGATTTGTTAAAGGCTAAAGCCAATGTCAATCTTAAAGATAACTATCACACACCTCTGACAATTGCATGCCTGAAAAGTCATCTACATATTGTAGAAAAATTGATTCAGTCAGGAGCCGATGTTAATCTTGATGATGGTTATCGAACGCCATTAACACTTGCATGTCAAAAAAGACCTTTTAGTAAAGAATTCCTGAATACCACCTACAATAAAAGTGATGAAGATAAAAGGCATCATATAAATGCATATCTTAAAGGAAACCTGAGGTTTTTTGAAGATTCCTCACAATCAGGGGTCTGCGTCAGTTTAAACACCGAAAAACGTTTAAAAATTGTTACAGAGTTGGTGAAAGCTGGGGCTGACGTTAATTTGAAAGACTCGTTTGGATCGCCCCTATCGAATGCAATACAGCATACACATTCATGTATTGCGGCAAAATTGATTGAATTTGGAGCTGAAGTTAAACTTGATCCTATATACCACAAACTGCTACTTTATTTTTGTCAAAGTGGAAATAATATTGCTGTTAAAAGAATGATCGAATCCGGAGCAGATGTAAATTTAAGAATTAGCAGGCTTGAAACATTATCTTCTACAAATGATGAGATGAATTTGCTAAGCAAAGTAAATCAAATTCAAAAGAAAGAAAATAAAAATCGCGGTAATGTTTGTGGATATCAAGAAGTATTAGCGACAAAAGCACATGACTGTGCCAATATGAAAAATGAATGTAAAACACCATTAACGGTTGCATGCCAAGGGGGTTTTTTGAATATTGTAAGAGAACTGATTATTGCAGGAGCTAATGTCAATCTTAGAGATACATTTTATACTCCGCTAACAGTTGCGTGCCGAGAAGGACATATGTCTATTGTAGAAGAATTAGTGAAAGCTGATGCTGATGTCAATATGAGAGACGCTTTCAATACACCAATTGCGATTTCCTGTGCATATGGACATGTGTGTATTGCTGAAGTTTTGAGAAAAGCAGGGGCCGAGCTTATCTTGGAAAATAAAAGTTCTTATTTGATGATACGTGCCTGCCAAAAGGGGTATATTGCATTTGTAGATCAGCTGATTCAAATGGGAGCTGACGTTAATGAAAGTTTTGAATGTGTATCGCAAACAAACTGTTCGTCTGAAGAAAGGGTGTATGATTATCCATATGAATGCAGTAAACCATTAACAACAGCATGTTTATGCGGTCATCTAGGAATTGCAAAAGCGTTGATTAAAGCGGGGGCAGATGTCAATATTCGAGATGGCAGTTATACACCATTAACAATATCGTGTAAAGGAGGACATCTCTGTATTGTTGAGGAGTTGATACGAGCTGGAGCTGATGTCAATCTGAAGGATTTATTTAATAATCCTTTGACCGTGGCATGTAAAAAGGGACATTTCGCTATTGCTGAAATTTTGAGAAAATCGGGAGCTGAATTCCTTTAGCTTGTTGTAAGGAATAGCTTTTTATTGTCAAAGAACTGATCAACGTCGGTGCTGATG